>NW_026729385.1:19222-82222 GCF_030272615.1 Cryptomeria japonica | reverse complement strand
AATTAGAATGAATAAGCTGCAATTTTCTTTGTGCTCTCCAAGTGGAGCGAGGAAATGAATTTCTATGTTGCTTGGCAAGAATACATGGTTCACATTTTTTAATTGTTTTAGGCAAAACAGGTAAGCCATCAACACCATTCTTTTGTAGGATATGAATGTTATCATAACCAATATGCCCAAGTCTTGCATGCCATCAAAGAATAGGAGATAGACTACCTTCTTCAATAAGATGCAAAATTTTTAGAAAAAGAAGAAGTGCCATTTAGTTTTAATAATCTCCCATCCTCACATCTAGTGAATACAACTTGATTATTTGATTGTTTTCAAACAACAACTTGCCCATCTTTTAACAAAATAGAGTAGCCTTGTTGTCGAATCAATACTAGTGATAACAAATTACGTTGCAATTGAGGAATAAACAATACATAATGAAGCACAAAGTCTGGAAGATTAGGCAACTTAAATCGAATAGTTCCTTTTCCAATAGGTTTGAGACTTGATTTATCAGCTAAATAAATTGGACCACATGCACTTTCATGATCCTCAAAGTAATCACATCGGAATGTCATATTATGTGTGGCTCCAATATCTAAGATCCAAGAATCATACCATGAGGAATTAGATGCAAAGTCAGAAACATAAATCACATATTGATCATCATCACTATCACAAGCAAATTGGCTAGTCCTGAAATTTTATCATCTAAATGTTTATCAACATTATAAACTTTTGTTTTATCTTTTTGCTTAAAATTATTTTCTTTAAAACTTTCTATCTTATCTCATGACAACTTGCATTCATGTGTTTCATGACTTCCTTTTCCACCACATCTTTTACAATATAAATGTTGCCTATCATTTTGATTATCATTTTTCCTTTGCCTCTATCATTATAACCTTCTCTTGAAGAGCTCTTATTTAGAGGTTTTTCTTGGTGAGCAAAACAAACATTTTCATTAGTATTATCTATTTTTCTTCCAAAATCTTTTTCACATTCAGCCAACTTCTCAACCAATAAATCAAAAGTAATGGTTTTCAATTGGTTACTTTCTTGAAGGAGTGCCTTAATAAAAGAAGTGAGATAAATATGAACTTTCCCATTAGCAGCATAATAAATTCCAATTCTGAATGAGAATCAAATAAATTTTTTAACTTGTCAAGGCCTTCCCAAGCAAATTTGCATCCTTGTATATGAGGATATACATCTCCATTATGATTAAAAATTAATGTATTTTCCACTTTTCTATGCCATTCCAATCAAGTATCTTTTCCGGTTAATATAATTTGTATTCCCTGACAATCTGAATATAATCTATATTCCCGTAAAAACTGTGTTATATAAAATAAAATAAACTGTTATACAAAACTACCAGAACAGAAAAACCTAATAAAATAATCTAAATAAAACTAAACCGCAAATGAGATATTAACAGAGACTGGATTAATAAATGGAGACAAGAACCTATTCAAGAGATATAATTTTTATAAGGCTGAACTAAAACGAAAGTCTGCGATTGTCTATGTTTTCTAGATTACTCTAAGATCCCAATTTCCTCTGTTGAGCACTAAAGAGAGTCTCATACTCTCAGGTAATTCCAGTGGGCTCCACAGGAATTTCAGAGTGTAAAATGATGAGAAAATAAAACTATAGTGTTCTTGAAGTTACAAACTAGAGGCTACAAAAGTACACATTAGCAGTGATTGGGAAAGGTACGACCATAACTATACATGAATCCTATTAAATTTCCCATTGCAGCCTTGGTTCATAATACATTATATCTCTAAGCCTTTATGTGCCATCTTTCGACTCTGTTCCAGAGAGAACTAAGGAGTCAAGGCTTAAGCACATGATCTATTTAATAGAATATTCCAAAGGATTGTGCGCATCAAACTTTATTATTATTCTTTTATTTGATCTTTTGATGCAGAGAAATGGATTTAAGAATGCAAAAGAAAGTGTTAGATCTTACAGGAAACGCATCTCGGCAGCCGTAAAGCCCATTCTTCCACCCTCGCCTGCGTCAGCCCTGCGTATGCCATAACAGGAGCTTTGAGACAGGTGTGAACATCCACCAGGCATAGACGTTGGGAGAATTTCGGCAGAAGTTATCATTACAATAGTCGAGGTTATCATATATACAAAATGTAAAAATGTAGCTCAGGCATGTGATCTGTTATAGGTTTCATTAAAGGTATTTTGGCTCATGAAACACCATGTTTTGGGGTCTGGTGCGCGCATCAAACTTTATTATTATTCTTTTATTTGATCTTTTGATGCAGAGAAATGGATTTAAGAATTCAAAAGAAAGTGTTAGATCTTACAGGAAACACATCTGGGCAGCCGTAAAGCCCATTCTTCCACCCTCGCCTGCGTCAGCCCTGCGTATGCCATAACAGGAGCTTTGAGACAGGTGTGAACATCCACCAGGCATAGACGTTGGGAGAATTTTGGCAGAAGTTATCATTACAATAGTCGAGGTTATCATATATACAAAATGTAAAAATGTAGCCCAGGCATGCGATCTGTTACAGGGTTCATTAAAGGTATTTTGGCTCATGAAACACCATGTTTTAGGGTCTGGGCCCAAAGTGGGATTTGCTGAACAAGCCTCAGAAAACATTCCACCAAACATGGTTGGCATGTCACAGGCCGCCCACAATATAGGGATTATTGAAAAGGCTTCAGAAACTTTCAAGCAATGCATACGTTAGACATAAGGCAAATTCTTCCACTTTTCTCTCTGCCTGAGCCAAAATGGTAGCTTTATGAACTCGTATGCTGACACCTCCTTCTGCCCGTAACGGTAGGGATATTTTTGTATGATATAATAGCTGGTACTGCTTGGGTAGACTTACAGGGAAACTGTGGAATTGTAAATAATGCCCTTGAATGGCTTGACAAAGAGCCTCAAAGAGACGTCATCTCCTGTCATGCATTAATTTCGGAGGAAAGGCTTTTTAAAGACTACTAAGCAAATTTTAACGTCCACTTATAAAGCCTGACTATGCAACCTTCTGCCTGGTCCATCCTGCCAAATGGGAGCCTTCGAAAAGAGAATGGAATAGAGAAACTTGCCTCCTGTTGCAGTTCCAACTGCCTTTTAGTATTTTTCACCCCTAACTCGGTTTTCTTTTTGTCCCCCTATTGTCTAAGATTGCCGTCCTATTACCTGCCAGAGAAGAATGTTGTGTCCTGTCCAAATCGTCTCTCCAGTTAATGGTGATGCCATGCCAGTGCCTGTGTCCTGTCCAAATCGTCTCTCCAGTTAATGGTGATGCCATGCCAGTGCCTGTGTCCTGTCCAAATCGTCTCTCTAGTTAATGGTGATGCCATGCCAGTGCCTTCACCCCCCATAACTCAATCAGTTACCCCTTATGAATGCCCAATTCTCTACGCTATCTAATCACCTACCCCTTATGGTCGCAGTAGATAGAGGAGTAATGGTAAAATTGATGATGGAAAAGATAGGGACTTTGATTTAAGACCTGATTTCGTCAACCCGTATGGTGTGGGCTAGGAGTCATTGTCACACCAATTAACGTCTCTTCCAGATTCGTAACCACTTGGTTTATATTTATTCGCTACTCACATACTCATGCTTTCTTTAATGAATTCCATTCAAATATGCCCAGGTAAATTAATCATCAACACATAACTCGATAAGTTGTGATAAATCTGGTAAATTAATCATCAACACATAACTCGATAAGTTGTAATAATTCTACTACAACTACTTCACCTATGTTAGTTTGTTAGTTTGTTAGGTTGGACAGCTGTTTGTCCATTTGTTAAATAATTAGTAAATAATTGTTTGCTAACAAATGTAGTTAGAGTTCAAACAATTCTTATTAATTATTTGACTCTTTTTAGAAACTTCTAGCAACCAATTTGGTTAGGGTTATTTTTAATCGCAGTCATTAATTGAGAATTAATCTTGGCCGTTGGTTTTCTAATGAGAGTAGTATATAAAGGGTCAAGGGGCATTTGGAAAACAATGAATGAATGAATTGTGTGAAGAACTTGCAGTGTTAGCAAGTAGTCTTGCGGTGTTAGCAAGGGCACAGCAATAGCGTTGGGATAGTAGCAGGGTGGAATCTCAGCAGGAGAAATTGGGAGGTTGTCGAAGCTCTGCCAATAACAGGCAAGCAGTATTTGTATCTCTTAATTTGCTGAAATTTTAATACAGTTCTCATCCACAGTACTGGTTTTCCCTTAGGGGTTTTTCTAGGGACAATTGTCCAAAAATATTGTGTTCATTGTGTTGCACATTTTTTATGAGTTTGTGAAATTGCAGTTGTGTTATTTTCCAATATTTGTTGCTCAAATAATCTATCAAAGATAGCAAGATAATAATCAGTAACTTTAATAGATTTTTCACATGGTATTAGAGCTAAGTTAAGGGTAGAAGAGATTTACCCTAGGCGAAGGAAACTGAGGGTTTATAACTTTAGAATTTTTATTTGCTTTAACCTTTGAGATGCCCTCAGTTGGTTTTAGATATCAGGACAGATTAGATGGAGCCTCTAATTTTGGTGTCTAGAAAGCCAGAATTTCTTTATTGCTAGAAGACAATGGTATCAAGGAATATGATACCATTGTTGTGACTATACCTACAGATGCAACACAACTTGCAGTATACAAGAAGGATGATTCCAAGGCGAGGAGGCTAATCCTTGATGGTGTCAAGGACCATATAGTTCCACATATTGCAAAGTTAGATACTGCAAAGAAGATGTGAGATGCCATTCTGAATCTATACCAAAATGCTACCACTAATCGAAAGCTAATTCTCAGAGAAAAGCTGAGGAATACTTGAATGAATAAGGGAGAAAACATGACGAGTTACCTCACCAGACTCAGACTTGTCAAGGATGAGTTAGCAGCTATTGGAGATAAACCAAGTGATGATGAACTGGTACAGATAGCCCTAAATGGGTTTTCTAAACAGTGGGATGTCTTTGTTCAAGTTGTGAATGGATGAGACACCTTACCAAGTTGGGATCGACTTTGTAGTGAGTTCACTCAGGAGGAGCTTAGACTAAGCCTTGTTAATGGAGCCAACAATAAGAGTCAGAAAAGTGAGGCAGAATAGGAGAACGTTGCCCTAGCAGGTAAAGGAAAAGCAAAGAAGGGGTCTAGCTAAGGATCAAATCCACAAGGTGAGAAGAAGAAGATAGACTTGTTGAAGATCAAGAGCTACGGTGGTCATGATTTTGGCCACTATGTCAGCGATTGCCCAGAAAGGAAGAAGAATGACAAGAAAGGCAAGAAACAAGTTGCAGCTTCAACAAGTGCAGATGAGCTCTCGAATAGAATGGAAGATGAGTTTGCACTCATAGTGTGTATGGTTAGCTCAACCTCGCAGTGTGTTTGGTACATAGATAGTGGGGTGTCATTTCATATGATAGGAGTTAGACAATACGTCTCCAGTTATAAGGAGGAGAGCACCAAAATCTAGATCTCTATGGGAAACATGTCCAAACTCAACTCAGTTGGGAAAGGGACTATTCAATTTCAGAGGGACAATGCTAAGATGATTCCTCTTCATGATGTGTTGCATGTTCCAGGCTTAGGGATGAATATGATTTCTGTATCTGTCCTTCAGGACAAAGGGTACAATGTACTCTTTAGAGGGGCAAATGTATTGATTAAGCATAAGGATTGGAAATCACCCATAGCTATTGGAGTTAGGAGTGGCCGACTTTATAGGTTGCAATTTGATACTCCTAAGGTACTCATGAGCAATAGTGATCCTAGAGATCTTGGAGAGCTATGGCATAGGAGGATGGGCCATATACATCATGGAGCACTTAAATTGCTTCATGAGACTGTGACAGGTGTTCCAGAGGTGAGCACAAAGCATGATGATGTATGTAAGGGATGTGTGTTGGGGAAGTTTGTGAAAGAAACTTTTCCAAGGAGTGACACTAGATCAAAGGGTGTTCTTGATCTAGTACATCCAGATGTATGTGGACCAATGTCGATGAAATCTCTTAGAGGGTATGAGTACTTTGTTACTTTTATTGATGATTTCTCCAGGAAGACTTGGATATACTTCTTGAAGACCATGGATGAGGTTTTCAGTCGCTTCCAAGAGTTCAAAGCTCTTGTGGAGAATTCGACAGGAAAGAAGATGAAGGTTCTTCAATCAGACAATGGAGGCAAGTACAAAGGAAATGAGTTCCAAGAGTTCTGCACCAAGGAAGGAATCAAGAGAGAGTGGATTGTTCCTTACAATCCATAATAGAATGGAGTTGCTGAGAGGAAGAATTGATCTATATTGGAGGCAGCAAGAGTTATGTTGCATGACCAGGATATGCCTCGTTATATGTGGGCAGAGGCATGCAATACAATAGTATACATACAAAATAGAGTTTCACATAAGGTACTGGATAAGATGACACTAGAGGAAGCATTCATTGGGAAGAAGCCAAATGTCAATCACTTCAAGATCTTTGGGAGTTTGGCATATTGTCACATTCCAAAGGATACACGTACCAAGTTAGATCAGACTGCAGAAAGAGGGTACTTTGTGGGGTACAGTGAAACCTCAAAGGCATATCGGATATTCATTCTAGGGACCAGGAAAATTATTGTTCGACGTGATGTCAAGTTCATGGAGGACAAGGCATTTAGAAGGTCCAAAGATTTGCCAGCAGATGATCAGAGTGAGAAGCCAACACAAGCTCCAAGGATCACTTAACTGAATCAAGGTTAGCAAATCTCCAGTAAAGTTACTAGTACAAGCATAGGCTCAGGAGGTGAGAGTTCTTAGAGTATGGAGCAACAGGTGCAAGAAGAGATGCATCAAGAAGACATGGAGGTTGATATTTCATCTTCTACCATTGGCAGCAACAACCGTAAGGTTCAGCAGACACAAAGAAATACTCAGGTGTTAGTGGGTACTCCTAGGAGGAGTAGTAGACAACGAAAACAACCAGTCAAGTTTGATGACTATGTTGCATTAGTTAGTCAGTTGGTAAATAGTGAACTTTCTAGCTATCATGAGGTTGCACAACATCAAGTGTGGCAAGATGCTATTGTTGAGGAGTATACTTCAATTATGCATAATGATGTTTGGGAGGCAGTGCCTAGACCAATGGATAGAGCTATGGTTGGATCACATTGGATTTATAAGATCAAGCACGATGCAGATGGTAGCATTGAGAAATACAAGGCAAGGTTTGTGGCAAAAGGGTTCTCTCAAAAGGAGGGAATAGACTATGAGGAGACATTTGCTCCAGTTGCTAGGTATACTTCTATATAAGCTGTAATCTCAATTTTAGCACAAATGGGATGGCAGATCCATCAAATGGATGTTAAGACAACATTCCTCAATGGTGAGTTGAAAGAGGTGGTATACATAGAAAAACCACAAGGCTTTGTAGCACACAACAAAGAGACCCACGTGTGTAGATTAAAGAGATCTTTGTACGGACTCAAACAGGCTCCCAGAGCATGGTATGAACGCATTGATAGTTACTTGCTAGAAATGGGCTTTGTGAAGAGTGAGGCGGATACCAATCTCTACTACTTGGTGGTTGGGAGTGAGATTCTCATTCTTGTTCTATATGTGGATGACTCGTTCTAACAGGTTCACTAGGGCTCATAGAAGAGTGCAAGAGGGACCTTGCAGCAGAGTTCAAGATGAAGGATTTGGGACTTATGCACTACTTTCTAGGCATGGAGGTATGGCAGACAGATGGAGAGATTTTCCTTGGACAAGGGAAATATTGCATCGAAATCTTGAAGAGGTTAAAGATGGAAGATTGCAAAGCCATGTCTACACCTATGATTACAAATTGGAGGAAGGTAGATACACCAGAGAGAAGGGTGTAGGTCCCACCTTATACAGGAAATTGATTGGTTCTCTCATGTATTTGGTCAACATCAAGCTAGATATAGCTTTTGCAGTTAACTCTCTTAGTCAGTTCATGGTTGAGCCAAAGGGAGTGCATTGGACAGTGGCAAAGCATGTGTTGCGTTATTTGTGAGGTACAATCGAGTATGGGATTATATATGCTCGAGGTGAAGGAATCAGGTTGATGGGCTATACTGACGCAGATTGGGCAGGCAATACAATAGACAAGAGGAGCACTTTAGGGTGTTGTTTCAGTCTGGGATTAGGAGTTGTCTCCTGGTTTAGTAGGAAGCAAAAGTTTGTGGCTCTGAGTTCTACAGAGTCAGAATACATAGTAGCTAGCATGGCGACATGTGAAGCTATATGGCTTCGGAAGTTGCTAGTATCCTTGTTTGGTCAGAAGGTGGAGACTACAGTGATACACTGTGACAATCAGAGTTGCATTAAGTTGACTAAGAATCTGGTGTTTCATGATAGGTCAAAACATATAGACATCAGGTATCACTTTATCAGAGATTGTGTACAACATGGAGTTGTTCAGCTACAGTTTATACCTACAGATCAGTAGGTAGCAGACATTCTGACAAAGGCATTGGGGAAGGCAAAATTCATCTTCTTCAAAGAGAAGTTGGGTGTCATGCAGAACAGCTTCCTTGCTAAGAGGGAGTGTTAGTTTGTTAGTTTGTTAGCTTGGATAGCTGTTTGTCCATTTGCTAAATAATTAGTAAATAATTGTTTGCTAACAAATGTAGTTAGAGTTCAAACAATTCTTATTAATTATTTGACTCTTTTTAGAAACTTCTAGCAACCAATTTGGTTAGGGTTGTTTTTAATCTCAGTCATTGATTGAGAATTAATCTCGGTCATTGGTTTTCCAATGAGAGTAGTATATAAGGGGTTCAGAGGGCATTTGGAAAAAAATGAATGAATAAATTGTGTGAAGAACTTGCAGTGTTAGCAAGTAGTCTTGCGATGATAGCAAGGGCACAACGATAGTGTTGGGATAGTAGTAGGGTGGAATCTCAGTAGGAGAAATTGGGAAGTTGTCGAAGCTCTGCCAGTAATAGGCAAGCAATATTTGTATCTCTTAATTTGGTGAAGTTTTAATATAGTTCTCATCTGTAGGACTGGTTTTCCCTTAGGGGTTTTTCTAGGGACAATTGTCTGAAAATATTGTGTTCATTGTGTTGCACATTTTTCATGAGTTTGTGAAAGTGCAGTTGTGTTATTTTCCAATAATTGTTGCTCAAATAATCTATCAAAGATAGGAGGATAATAATCAGTAACTGTAATAGATTTTTCACAACCTGGCACGACAAATATAAAATAAATAACTTTTATTTTATATTGTATCATGTCACATTCATGTTCTTTCAATCACTTTTACTTGACTAGCCAACTGAACAAAGTATTTACTTTTCTTGATGATTGTGTCCCTATTCTTGACCATAGCTCTCTTGAATATAGATTCTATACTAATTCAATAAGATTAATGTTTTCTAATCAATGTATATAGTAGTTATTAAAGCCCAACGTAAACTCATACATAAGGTAGTTGAATTAATAAGGAAAAACAAAGGAAGTCAAACTCATGCATTATGGTTAATGTCAATAGGAGGAGCATTTCCTTTTATTTATTTATTTTTTTAAGAAATAATTTTATCTATTTGAATGATAGTTGTGATCAATAATTATATAAACTTTGGTGACAATAGATATATCAATGTGGGGCTCTCCTATCAATTGTTCATCTAAATGCATTATTCTTTCTTTATTAAAGTGTGATACAAACTATTTATAATATACCAATGAAATCAACCATCTTATTTGAAAATAAATCCTAAGAAATTAGTAGACGTAGTGCTCATCTTTAAGGATCTATAATCTTGCATTGTACAATATGTGCTCAACCCTAGACCATCACCTAAACTAAGATCTTGGTTCAATTATGTATTTATGAACTGTATTTTAAAAAAAACCAATAATTACATAGGAAATAATATTTAATAAAAAGTAGCTAAAGTTTGTAAAGATTGTAAAGAACATTCTTGTCTTATTCCTCCCAACTATCATCACTTTATTAATAACATACAAAAACATTTAGAATAACTGTATGTCCATAACTATTTAAAGTAGGTTAAAAACCCTTACCTTTTGTATTGCATAGGGACCTCAAGAGATCAATCTGAACCACTCAGAAAGAGTACACACAACAAAAACACAAATATATGATGGAGGTAATGTAGAACATATTATTTTATTTCATGAAAATCGATTACAAACAAATGCTAACAACTAGGTTATAGGATAATCGACTCACAGTCCTGGTACAACATACATAATAGGTCACAACCGGGATATTGAATCTTAAGATTTATCTTCTATGCATAGTCTCGCTACTTCATTCTTTGATTGATTATATTCTAATGCTCAAGTATAATTATATATGTGATCCGAAGGATCGAGTCACCCCAAAAAGGGATCAAAACCTGAAGAACAAGACTTAACGTGTAAAATTAACAAGGTTGGCCTCCGCCAAGAGATTCCTCCAAAAACTCCAAAGGATGAAACACAGATTGCAGGAAAAGGTCTGCCACATACCAAGGAACATTGAAATCAATGCCCAATGCTCCACAAGCTTTGAAAAGGGTTTCAGTAGATCACCAAAATATGTCCATGCAACTGATAACAAGAACTGTCAAATGGTAACAAAAACTATCAAGGAAACCGATAGCGATATCTTGTCAAAAAATGATTTAAATGTGATGCGGTCTGAAAATAAGAAAGATGATCAAGTCTTCAAGTAGAATCCAACTTCATAAGATCCAGTGAGCCAAAACCGAGACACACAAAAAGAGAAAGCTAAAACTGCAACCAGAAAGAAAAACATAAAGAAAATATTTTTGGTTAATGCAAGATTGTAATGAATCAGGGATGCTCCTGCATTAGACATTCGGGGTTATTGAAAAAGTGAGCCTATCACTTTGCTAGAGTTAGACAAAAACCAAGGCAGTCTACCTCTTCCTGAGAAATCCAAGATGAATCTTCAACTAGTCTATCCTTCCACTTCAGTAGATACTCCTTATACTAACTGCTCCGCGTACTATGCCCAATCCTATTGTCCAAAATTACTGCAATCTGATCCAGTTCCTTCTAGGAAAAATGGTTTGCCAAGTTAGCAATACTGTCCTCACTAAATTCTAGCTCATGATACTCATGAAGATTTGCATTGTTAAACACAGGTGAAAAACTCAGACTATCTGGTAACTCCACTTCGTATGCGTTTCCACAACTGAACTTCCTCAAAATCTTTCAAGGTCCAAACTTTTTCATCTGCAACTTGTTATAAGTTCCAACCAGGAATCTCTCTTTTCTTAGATATACCATAACTTCATCACAAACTTCAAATTCCTCGTGTCTCCTCTTCGCATTTTCCTTCTCCTTATACTTGTTGTTCATGTCTTCCAAATGCATCTTAACTTGAATATGCAAGGCTGCCATGCGATTTGCAAAGTCGTATTCTTCTAAACTTCTTTGATCTTCACTCCTAGTATCTCTCAATTATGATATACTTCTAGGATGCACTCTGATAACAATCTCAAAAGGTGTTCTTCTAGTTCTCCTATTTATTGAATTATTGTAGGAAAACTATGCTTGTGCAAGAATCAAATCCCAACTTCTGAATTTATCTCCAACTAAACATCTCAACAAATTTTCCAAGCTCTAGTTAACTACTTTTGTTTCTTCATCAGTCTGTGGATGAAAAGTAGAATTGAACTTCAAATCTATCTTCATCTTCTTTCAAAGTGTTCTCCAAAATTAGCCAACAAACTTAGTGTCGCTGTTTGAATATATGCTCTTAAGTAATCCATGCAATCTCACTACTTCCTTAAAAAATAGGTCTGCTACATGTAATACATCTATGTCTTCTTACAAGGTATGAAATAAGCCATCTTTGAGAATCTATCCACTACCACAAATATAGAATCATTCTCTCTTTTTATTGTAGTCAATCCAAGTACAAAATTTATTCTTATATCCTCCCAAGGTCTTACTAGTACTATCAAAGGTTTATACAATCCCACATTCTGACTACTATCCTTTGCAACTTGACAAACTCTACAACTTTGCACATATTTCTTAACATCCTTGTGAATTTGGGGCCAAAAGTAGTGCTCACTCACCAATGCTATTGTTTTGTCAATACCAAAATGTCTAGCTAATCCTCCATCATGTTTCTCCTTTATCAGATTCTCTCCCATATAACTCTTACATGTGCACAAATAAACTCCTCTGAATAACATCCCATCCTGGATGAAGTAATCCAACCACTTGCTTCTATCTACTATAACCGGTTCTCTACATGCTTTCCAAAGTTCTGCAAAATCTGGGTCATCATCATACAAGGTCTTCAACTCTTCAAATCCTAATACTATCACTCTCATCTTATTCAGTAGATTCCATCTCCTACTCAATGCATCAACAACTTTGATAGATTTCCCACTTCTATGCTTCAACACAAAGGTGTAACTCTGCAAGAATTCTACCTATCTCATATTTCTCAGATTCAACTTACACTGACTATTGAAATACTGCAAAGCTTGATGATCTATGTACAACACAAACTCTTTAGGAAACAAGTAATGTGTCCACTTCTTCAAGGCTTGAACTATTGCATAAAATTCCTTATCATACAGTGAATATCTCCCTTCCTGACTCAAGGTTGCTCCTATTGTTGTTCAAGTTGCATCACAATCCATTTGAAATACTTTAGTGAAATCCAGTACAACTAACACAACTGCTCAGTCACTTTCTGCTTCAACAGTTCAAAACTTTTGTTTGCTCCAATGGTCCACTTGAATTCCTTTCAATCTCCTCTCATGAGCTTAGTCATAGGGTTACAAACTACACTGAAAATTGTGATGAACTTCTAGTAAAAACTAGCCAATCCATGAAATGATCTTACCTCTCCAATGCATTCTAGTGTAGGCCATTCAACAATTGTTTTCACTTTCTCAGGGTCCATCTTCAAACCATCCTTAGATATCACAAATCCCAAATATACTAACTCATCCTTCATGAAAGTACACTTATTAATATTTATCAACAACTTCTCCTCTCTCAACTTTTGCAAAATTTGTCTCAACAGCAACAAATGCTCTCTTTTGTCTTATGAAAAATTAGAATGTCATCCTAATACATAATAATAAACTTAACCATGAATTTCTTCAATACCTCATTCATCAGCCTCATGAAAGTACTCGGTGCATTAGTTAACCCAAAAAGTATCACCAACCATTCATACAGTCCTTCGTTTGTCTTAAATGATGTCTTTCACTCATCTCCTTCCTTGATCTTGATCCGATGATATCCAATCTTCAAATCTATCTTTTTAAAGTATTTCTCTCCACTCAAATAGTCCATAATGTCATTCATCCTTGGAAAAGGAAACTAATATTTCACTGCGACCTTGTTTATTGCTCTAGAATCAATACACATTCTCCACTCTCCATTCTTCTTAGCTGCTAATACTATTGGTAATGTACAAGGGCTCAGACTTTCCCTGATCAAACCTTTCTTCAATAGCTCCTACACTTATCTATTTAGTTCTTCTTTCTTTGTCGGTGTCATCTGGTGTGTAGCTTTGTTAGGAAAACTAGCTCTGGGAACCAAGTTCATGCAATGACTGATACTTCTTACAGGTGGCAATCCATCAGGTACATTATCTAAAATGATCTCTTCATATTCTATCAACAAATATTTTATCTCTTCTAGTTGTTCTCCTTCTGGTTTTGGTTTCTCATTCTTCTTAGGAATTAAGGAAAAACAAACATTATCATGTCTCAATCCATCTAGGAATTTCCTTCCATCTACCAAATAGATTCTAGCATTCGTATAGACTTCATTCTTCAAAGGGTAACATGGTTTTCTTCATCCCATTGGTCACAATAGTGTATGTATTCTTTCTCCCATCATGTACTGTCTGTCTATGCCTATCTATCAAACTACGAAGGTCTACCAAACAAAAGATGACAAATATCCATCTAGGCATAATATCACACAAGACTTCATCATGATTACTCCCAATTTTCAATTTCACCAAACATTACTCACTTACTAACAACTTATGTTCATCCTGAATCCATGCTATATGATAAGGCTTAGGGTGTTTCAGTATCTCCAAATTTAACTTATTTGCCATTTCTTCTAAAATAAGATTACCTAAACTACCACTATTAATAACAAATTTATAAAACTTACCAAATACCTTACATATGGTCTTGAAAAAATTCTTCCTTTGCAAGGCCTCTTCATCTCCTCTAGTATGACACAAAGCTCTCCTTATCATCAACAATTCTCCATCTTTCAATTTATTGTTTGATCCGGTGGGGTTTTCTTCCACCACTATTTCTCTTATGGCATTCTTTGTCTTCTTACACTAGAAAGAACGATGTCCTTCTCCTCCACACTTATACCAAGTTCCTCTAAATGTTATCTTGTCTTGTCTTCCAAAATTATCATTTCGCTAAGCATCCGGTTCTCTCCTCTGGTAGAAATTTCTATCATTCTTGAATTACCTTCTTTGTTCACTTCCTTGTCCTTGTTGTGATCTGTACAGGTTCCTCTTCCTCTAGTATACCCTCTTCCTCCTTGAAATCTTTCTCCAGTAAACCTTCCACCTCTGCCTCTCTGTTTCTGCTCATGTCTTTTGTTTAGCTTCTCTTATGCCTTTAGGGCATATTGGTAAGCCTCTTCAACACTTTGCAATTTGATCAAGATGAGTTCATCTTGTATGGACATCCGCAATCTATTCAAATATCTTGCAACTTGTTCAATTTTATCATCAACATGTCTGGATGTGATATTCAACTTGTATAATGCTTCAGTGATTCCTTCACACTAGAATCCTTTTGTCTCAAATTCTACAACTTTCAGAATAGATTCACTTGATAATAATCTAATATAAATTTTAACTTCAACTTAACAATCATTTGATGCCATGTCTTAATCTTCTATTTACCTCTTCTCTATCTCTCAACTTGCAAATCCTCCCACCAAAGAGATGCATGACCTTTCAACTGAGTATTGGTATATTTCACCTTCCTCTCTTGTGCAGTGTTTTCAAAATAAAAATATTTCTCCATCTCCGAGATCCAATCCATCAATTCATTGGAATCCAACTTCCCATCATATTTTGGTGGGGTAAAACGAGGTTTAGTATTCTCCCTACTAGAAACCATCAAAAACCTTTCCTCATCCAGATCAACCACCAATAGGTTTATTTGTTTTGTCGGGACCTCTTAACTTTCATCTTCACCTGCATTTTCAATATGTCGGCCTTTTATTTGGGCTATCTCCATGGCTTCCAATTGGGCTGCTATACCTCACAACATCTCCATCACAGTAGGGTCTGCATTCCCACGTGCTCTAGCATTCCTAGTTCCTCTCCATGCTATCGCTCATGCCGGTCCTTTGTAGCTATAGGTCGTATCCTCAATCCGTCACCCAACAACAAAAATTTCAGGACACGCAACCTCCTGAATGAAACTTCACTCTGATACCAATTAAAGCATTCACATGTGAGGAGGGACCTCAAGAGATCAATCTGGACCATTCAACAAGAGTAAAAGACAATGGAAACACAAAGATATGATGGAGGCAATGCAGAACAAATTGCTTTATTTCATGAAAATTGATTACAACCTGTGTATGGTGAAAAGTGGATAATGGAAACAATAATATTGAAAGATGAAATGAATTCAACTACAAAACCCTAGCCTAACAACAACAAAGATCCACCATAACATATGGAGAATACTTAAGACAATGCAAGTCAATAAAATCACAAATATTATACCATCACATATCCATTGGGGTTTGAATCTCCATTCTTCCCATCTTCATTGATCTTTCTTGATATATTTGTTCTCAAATTTTATGTGTGCACAAGAGCTCAACAAAGAATGGAAATATTGTTGATAGCTTGATTGCAAAAAGGCTTGATTGCATAAGATTGATTAAAATGCTCAAGAGGATTCATAATGAAAGAAGCATGTCCTTATATACAAGACATTGTAGGAAATGAAGGGATAAGATTAAGAGGTGTAAAGATAGATGGTCGGCTAGATTAGAGAGTAGGTAGAAGAAATAATAAAATGATGAGAGGGTAGGTAGTGTAAGAATTAAGAGATGAGTGACATGTGTCATGAATAGAAAAGGATAATGAATTAATTAAATAAATAAAAATTTAGTTAATTAATAGAAGAAGTAGGATTTAATTAAATAAATAAAATATTTATTTAATTTAGGAAAAGGACAATTTAAATAAATAAAAATATTTATTTAAATGAGGAAAGCCTTGGAAGAGGATAAATGAATTAATTAAATAAATAAAGATTTATTTAATTAATAGAAGAATTAAGATAAAATAATTAAATAAATAAAAATAATTTTAGGTGTCTACATTTTGCTCCTCTTGGAGACAATGCAACTTGTCACATTGTTTCAAAGAAGATAAGATAAACTGATACAAAGTTTCCCCAAGACGGGAATGATATGACCCCTTGAGAGATTGGATGAAAATGTCTGAAAAGATCATAGACAATCTCTCGATAAGAAAGAAAGGATAGAAAGGACAAACAAGATAGGATAGAGTGACAAAGTCACAAGATAAAGAAGGACTCCGGATAATAGGGCTAGGGTAGTCTATAAGATAGACTACGAGGGAAAACATACTCATTGTCATCCACAGACCTAAGAGATCAGAGTGCAGAGAGAGAAAAGAGTAGTCAACAGTGATGGCATTAATGCATAGAGTCGACCATGTTCACCGATATCAGAGGCCAACAGATGCAGGAGAGCCATTGAGTACCAAAAAACCACCTTGTACATTGTTGCATTAATTGTTGTCATAAATACATATTAGGTAGGTCAATAAATGCATATTAGGTATGTCTAAGAAACTTGTCAAGCAGGGCAAAAAACATGAAGGCGTTTCTCCATTGGTTCCAGGCGCATCTAGGTAGGTTAGGCGTGTCTGTGTTGAGTGTAAACGTGTCTATGGTTTGAAAATCATTTATGTCAAATGCGAGTGAGTTTGTGAAATGTAGAAACATTTGTGTAGAGCAGGCGTATATATGCAAGACAGAGGCACATCTGTGAAATATAGGAACATCTATGTAGTATGTAAGTGTGTTTGTATCATGAATGCACATTTGTGTCTTCAAGGTCAAATCAACAGTTCTGTGATAAATATATGTTGTCAATTGGATAAGCTGCTGAGAGGATACACTCAAACAAGTCCTCTAGGGAAGACTAGGATAATAGATAGGGCTAGGATTGACAATTTTGTGATAGAACATATGTTGTCAATTAAGAAACTTCTCAAGAAGATACACTCAAGAAAAAGCCCTACGATAGAATAGAGCATGGAACTTTGTGATGAATACGGAGTACCATATAAATTGACAATTTTGTGATACAAAATACATTGTCAATTGGATTAGGCTGAAATTGACACTTTTGTGATAGAACATATGTTGTCACTTGGATAAGCTACTCAAGAGGATGCACTCAAGTAGGTTCCCTAAAAGATAAGATAAAAGCAACACTTTGTGATGAAGAGGGAGTACTACTATGATAAAGTGCCATATGATAAATATAAGAACTACAATAACAAAGAAGCACTTTGTGATGAACAATGAGTAATACTAGGATTGAAATAGTTGATTTGCTTGGCTGCAAGATGACCTACCTATGCTAGAGTCACATGAGAGATACCCTTTGACTCAAAGATTATGATGAGAGTTGATATTAGGGGATAGAGGTGCAGTTAAAGCCATGGGATTATGATACATTATGTATATGTTTGAGTTTTGGGTGAACATAGGGTTGTTGACTGCATTTAGTCGACAAATGGGACTCAAAGATATGCACTTTTTTATTTGCCAATGGGTGAGATGATAGTCACCTTAGAGGATGTGTACAGGATACTGCAGATACTGATTGATGGGGAGTTGGTTCCTTACGATCGAAAGGGAGATAGGGAAGCATTGAGATGAGTGTTTCAGGATCCAGGACTAGAGATGAAGGCAGGACATGTGTCCTAGGACACCATGATAGCTACGGGGTTGGTTGTACCAGCGGTGTTGGCAAGAGTTATCAGTGGGTTTCTCTATCTGGATAGGGCAACATGAGGGCCATTTGTGGGATGCGGTAGGGCTCTGGAGATATTGGTGACTGAGCACACAAAGTTTTTATGTGGGCTATGTATGTGGTGTAAGAGCACCTAGCTTCATTTCATCACGGGTTTGATAGTAGGTTTGATTTTATTAGTCTTGAGTTGGAGAGTTTGTCTAAGAATTTTTTTAGTTGTTCTAAGTTTTTTGGATGAGTTTTGAACTCATTGTGTGGTCATGTTTCCTGTTTTCATCTTTTTGCTCAAAGTTGCCAGTTTGGAGTTGCCTAGCAAAATATTGGGAAAAGTGAGTTTTCAATGTGTTTTTGTTTTGAAAAGTTTTTAGACATGCTTTGTGTTTGGCTTTTAGGTGTGAGTAGTGTTCTTAAGTGATTGGTAGTCTTTGAGGTCAACCTTGCATCATCTAGGCATTGAAAGTTGTCATTTTAGACATGAAAATGTCAAATTTGAGTGCTCTTGGACATGTACCTATCTATACAGGAGGATAAATGACTTGTAGAGGTATTTATTCTCCTTCTTTAACCATTGTAAGGGTTGATTTTGTGGAGATATGAAGCATTTTGAAAGTTTGCACTAGTTTCTATCTTGTTTTCCTCTAAGCTTTAACTCCATGTGAGCAGCAGTCCATACACCTGTTGTACTTGGCTGTATTGTTCTTACATTTAAAATTTCTCTTGTGTTTCCTAAAACTTTTCCCTTTGGTGGCATCGAATTTCATTAAGGTTTGAGTTTTTAGCAAAATTAATTGCTTTTGATAGTTTCACTGCCTTGTCTAGGAATTTGGCAAGGATGCTTGACCAACTTGGCTTCTTGAAGCCCTAAATGTTCATGGCTTCCCAAGAGCTAGTTGGTCAACTTGTAAGATATGTAAATACATGTTTTTATTTCAAAAATGCAGGTGCAAGAAGTTTTGTCGCCATGGAGCCCTAAGCAAGTGTGCCATTTGGCTAGGGTCTTTGAAGAAGTTTGATGCTTTGCTCTTCTATAGCAAATGCATTCATCAGGTGGACAGACCTGTCTTGATGTTCAAGTTGTATGTGAAAGCAAAGAGTATTTATAAGCCATGATAAAGATGGTTGCACTTTTCATTTTGTGAAAATTGTGTAAAAAAATAGTGAGTCACTGTTTTGGTGTTGGTTTCCACTCATTTTCTTACTCTCCACCATATATTGGTGCTTGTAAAACCTTGTATCTCCTTTTATTTGTTTGCAAACAAGAACAAGGAGTGGTATTTGACCTTGCCCATGGGTTTTGAGTTTGCCAAGATCAGTTAATGATCCTTTAGGCAAAGTTATAATGCCCAACTAGCTATAACAGTCAATTGTGACTGATTTTTGCATTTTAGTAAGTTGTTTATGCAATCTTCCTCTTCCAAATAGTAGATATGAAGGTCAACAAACATTCAAAGGTAGAGCAATGATCAAAGGAATCAGACAGACCTTTGAAAAAGAGTTTTGATAGTGGTAAATGTAGGTTGAAGTGAAAATGTAGTGAAAGAGGCAAAGTGCAGTGATAACAAGTTTTGATAGTGAATGATTCATTGGTTTGTAATTGCCTAATGCCTTTTTGTGCAGGGCTAATGTGGTTCTCCTTTGTCACTAATGTTGGACATGTTTACATGTTTTGAATGTAATTGGTACTCATGCAATGATGTGTTTGCGGAAAGAAAGAAAGGGAAAAGTTGTAAATGTTGCACACTCCTTATGAGCATCATTTGTAAAATCTTGTTAGACTACAAAGCCTAAAATAATGGAGTTGAAGCCCTTGAAAATCGGGGAGTGTTTGACTTAGGGAGGTGGATAAAGGAGAGTTGCTAGGTTGCCTTTAAGATTTTTGCACTCTTATTTTGGTGACTACACCTTGAAACTAGCAAAGGACCTATCACTTAGTAAAAATACAAGCCATTTGGGCAACCCCCTTGCCCTACCTCCCTATCATAGTAGTATCAAAGCACAGTTACACTTGGGAAGAAGTAGTAATTTGGCAACCATGGTGACAAATGCAGAGTTAGCCATGAAAATGGAAGATCAGGAAGAAGAAAATAGGTTACTCAGAGTGAAGCTAGACCTTCTAGAGTAGAAATTGGGAGAAGTAGAAGTGAAAGCGGATGAAGCCAGCAATAAGATAGATGGAATAGAAGATAGGGGTAAGCTATTAGCTATAGAGGATGAAATCCCTCTACCAAACCCTATGATAGAGAATGAACCCTTTTTGAAAGCCTTGAAGGCTATGAGTGGGAGAACACTAGAAGGAGTCTCACTATTCAGTGGTAAAGTGGACCCAGAAGTGGTCATGGAGTGGATTGAGGGTCTTGAGAACCATTTTGAATGTGATGGTGTAATAGAGGCCTAGAAAGTGAAGCTGGCTAAGTCCAGGTTGAGAGGAGCTACCTTAACATGGTGGAAGTTCATTCAGGATGAACGTGAGAAAGAGGGAAAAAAGTCCATAGCAACTTGGAAGGCAATGTTGTCCAAGATCAGAGAGACTTACATTCCTGAGGACTATGAAATACAACTTCATAGGAAGAGGAAAAACCTTAGGCAAAAAGAGTTAGATGTCAGTAGCTACACCAAGGAGTTTTAGAAGCTATGCCTTAGGTCAAAGGTCCAAGAGGATGAAAATGTCAAGGTTGCTAGGTATCTCTGTGAGACATGGACCAGCTTTGATACCATGTGGGATTTTGTCAAGATTAAGAGGTAATGGAAAGAACAAATAAGAGAGACAATAGAATGACAAGAACAAACTATATTCTCATCAATATGCAAAAATGATCAACTGGATTCACCAATACATTGAATATAGGCCTGCTTATATAGGCAAGACCATATGGATGCATGGGCACACAAATATGACATGTGGCTCAATGAGAAACAAGAGTAGGTAAGAAATACTAGGGGTAGGTAGGAGAAATAATATAATATTCCACAAGAGGTGGATCACCCACTGAATGTGGAGTGTAACAACAAGATCAACACCATAAAAGGTGGAAATTCTCCTACACACACTATCCCAAAGTGGCACAAACACCCAAGTGTCTCATACCCAAACTACTATGAAATGCATTTCCTAAGCTAACTTAAGTAAGTGTAATAATATCCAAAATGAATATTTATTTACACCAACACCCCCCCTTAAGTGCAACTTAGGGGAATGAAGAGTCAAGTCAACAATGCAACTAAGCAACGCAAGATAGGTCTCGGCTACGTGGCCATGTTAGGTACCCATGTACAATATGCAAATGCAATCTCCCATAAAGCAGGGAAAGAGAGAAAAACCCAATGGGAAAAAACCCTCCCCCAAAAGAGAGATGATGAAAGCACACAATGCTCTTAATGATGAATGAGAAGAACAAACTATGTCCCCCCCAAAAGAGAGAAGAAGAGACCATGATGCCCCCCCTCAATGTCGAATCTCCTGAAAAGATGGTCCAATGATGATGACCAAAATACCTCCCCATAAGGAAGAAAGAGAGCCAATGTTGCACCAATAATGTCAAAGTGTGACAAAACCAGGTAGCAAGTCAATGACGATGAATCACTCGCTACAACAAAAAGAAGATCAGGCATGGAGACAACCTTCTATGAGCATCATCTAGATACTCAGAAATAGCAGAAATACCGATACAATCCAAGTCTCACGGGAGCCATGCACAAATGTGTACAATCTAAGTCTCAACTGGAGCCATGCACCAAGTCTCACAAGATATTCCTAATCTATGTATACAAGAGGATTACATCAAATATGTCAACAATGACAAGATACAAAGAGGTGTGACACTTTATGATAGTGCGAGTACAACATTGCTCATGCAAGAGCATACAACATGATAGTGCAAATCTGGAAACATGAAGATGATGCCACTAAGAAGCCCTGTAGAATATTGCAGAAAAGGAAGCCTCCAATTGGGATGTGGTCAAGAGATATAAAGGAGCAAATCAACCCCCCCTTGACTGCCGGTTGGAAGCACTGCAAGATAGGTGTGAAGTGACAAGAAAAAAAAGTGTTCCCAATTTGACTTATTTAATGATGTTTGTGTTTTTAAAAGATTTTAAAAATCTAAATAAAAACAATTATTATGCCATGCAAAAAAGCCTTTACTAAAAAATAAAGAAAAAAGAGATAGCCATTTTTTGAAAAAAAATGAAATAAAAAAAAAACTTAAATAAAAATTTATTAAAGAAAAAAAACTTTTATAAAAAAAGTTTATTTTTTTAATTATTAAAAAAAACTTATTTAAAATAAATAAGAAAAAAAAGTTGTTTTTTTTTTAATTATTAGAAAAAACAAATTTAAAAAAAAAATTAAAAATTTACGAAAAAAAAATCAACCAGCAGGTAGCCTGCGGTACACGCAGGGACTACCTGTGGGCCACAGGTTGTCTGCGGGACCCGCAGGTACCCTGCAGTACTATAGGGCCTATGGGGCCGCAGGTGGCTTGCAGTCACTGTAGGTACACCTGCAGGCCACAGGTTGCCTGCGGTACCTGCAGGTACACCTGCGAGCCGCAGGTGTCCTGCGGGCCAATAAATAGCCCCCCCACCAAATTTTTCCCTTTTTTTTAAAAAAAAAAATGCCCCCCCTTTTTTGATAAAAATTTAAATTTTTTATTTTTTATTTTTTATTTTTTGAAAATTAAAAAAGGAAAAAAAAAAAAAAAAATTTCAGACCTGTACCTGCAAGTTCGTACGGCGGGCTGGGAGGGGAGATTTTTTCAACTCGGTGTGATGAAGGCCGATTTCGACGAATTGGTAGTTGATCTTGGGATTTTTGGGCCTTCTGAGCGCAATGGCGATGATGGATTTGACAAAAAATGCTCCAAAATTGCAGATCACTGTCGGGACAAGTCACCACCCTCCACCTTCAAACGACTCTAGATTTGGCCTCGGATGTCGGATTTGGACAAAATAAAAGGTGATTCTTACTTTCTCGAACCTCCTCAATCCAATGGTGACCTCAGATCTGACCCAACAAGCTCCAATAATAACCTGCAATAGAAAACTCCAAAATGCAAAACCCAAAATTCTCTCAATTGGCAAACCAATGGCACTCTAATAGCTCTGATACCATGTGAGACATGGACCAGCTCTGATACCATGTGGGATTTTGCCAAGATCAAGAGGAAATGGAAAGCACAAATAAGAGAGACAATAGAATGACAAGAACAAACTGTATTCTCATCAATATGCAAAAATGATCAACTGGATTCACCAATACAATGAATATAGGCCTGCTTATATAGGCAAGACCATATGGATGTATGAGCACACAAATATGACATGTGGCTCAATGAGAAACAAGAGTAGGTAAGAAATACTAGGGGTAGGTAGGAGAAATAATATAATATTCCACAAGAGGTGGATCACCCACTGAATGCGGAGTGTAACAACAAGATCAACACCATAAAAGGTGGAAATTCTCCTACACACACTATCCCAATGTGGCACAAACACCCAAGTTTTTCATACCCAAACTACTATGAAATGCATTTCCTAAGTAAACTTAAGTAAGTGTAATAATATCCAAAATGAATATTTATTTACACCAACAATCTCAATGGCTTGAGATGGAACATTCAGGAAGAGTTAAGTTTGTTGTGTCCTACAACAGTCCAGAAGTGCCATCAACTTGCACTTAAGGTAGGGGAAAGGAGTAGGAAGAAGCAAGAGCAACATAATAGAGGTAGAGGAAGAGGCAGAGATGGTAGAGGCCATAGAGGTAGTTTTGGGGGAAGACACATAGATCAAAGGTCCCAGGGAGAATCTAAACTTATAGAGCAAAGTGGGGATTCTTAGAGCAAGCCCAACTATAGGGGTAGGGGATCAAGTAACCCAGGAAGGGGTAGATCTAGTGGACCAGGTAGAGGGTCTTACGTCTCCACCATGAGATGCTATAACTGTCAGAAATTGGGTCATCCTGCTTGTAGGTGTCTAGAAAATCCTAGTTCTTCCCATGGAGGTGAAAAGAGAGTGAACTATGTTCAGGAGGAAGGAACTAGTACAAGAACTCCAGCAATGAACCTAGCACCCAAAAATGGTGAGAGGCTAATGATGAGGAGAGTATTGATGCAAGAACCTCACAAGTGTGAAGTGTCTTAGAGAACAACATTGTTCAGGATCAAGTGCAAAATCTTGGGTAAGGTATGTAAGGTGGTTATAGATTCAGGTTCCACATATAACATTATCTCAGAGGAGGCAGTTAGCAAATTGAATCTACCTAGAATGAGGCACAGTGAAGCCTACAAGGTAACCTGGTTAAACAAGGGGCAACATGTCTTAGTTAATGAACAAGCATGGATAGACTTCAACATAGGTGAATATAAGGATAGGATACTATGTGGCATCCTTCCTATGGATGCTTGCCATCTACTATTGGGTAGACCTTGGCAATTTGACAGAAAGGCACACTATGATGGTGAAAAAAACACATATTCCTTTCAAAAGAATGGCATTGTCTACAAAATATAGTCCCTTTGTGAAGAGACAGAGAACAACAAACCATAGGCACCTAAAGTGTTATTAGTCAATGAAAGAGAGTTCATCCAAACCATGAAAGAGGGAGATGGGATTGGTTATGCACTTGTAGTGAAACCTAAGGAGGAGAAGAAAGAAAAACAAGTTGAGATCCCATAGGAAGTGCAACAAATTCTTGATAACTTTAACGACATCATCAGTGATGGACAACCAGCAACATTACCTCCTCCTAGAACCATTAGTCATCAGATTGACTTTATACCAGGAGCTTCTTTGCCAAACAAAGCAGCCTATAAGATGACTCCTGAATAGAACAAAGAGGTAGCTAGGCAGATTCAAGAGTTGTTGGGTCAAGGATTAATAAGAAAAAGTATAAGTCCTTGTGCTGTGCCTACAGTGTTAGCACCTAAGAAAGGGGGAACATGGAGACTATGCACTGATTCCAGAGCCATAAACAAAATCACAATAAGGTACAGATTCCCTATTCCTAGGATAGAAGATTTGATGGATTGTTTAGGGGGTGCAAGGTATTTCACAAAAATAGACTTAAAGAGTGGTTACCATCAGATAAGAATAAAAGAGGGTGATGAGAGGAAAACTACTTCCAAAACAAATGAGGGTCTTTATGAATGGTTGGTTATGCCTTTTGGACTCTCTAATGCTCCCAGTACCTTTATGAGGTTAATGAATGAAGTATTGCAGGATTTTCTTGGTAAGTTTGTGGTATCCTACTCAAATGATATTCTCATTTTTAGTAAGACTAAAGAGGAGCATTTGAAACACTTAGCCATTATTTTGCAAAGATTATATGATGAGCAGTTAACCATAAATCTTGAGAAATGTGATTTTATGAAGCAAGAGATAGTCTGTCTTGGTTTTGTTGTGTCCAGTGGAGATCTTAAGATGGATCAATCTAAAGCTGTAGCCATAACAAGTTGGCCAACCCCACAATCAACCAGTGCAATTAGGAGTTTTCATGGTCTAGCCCAGTTTTACAAAAAGTTTATCAGAGGGTTCAGTGAAATTTATGCACCCATGTTAGATACAATAAAGGGTGGTCATAAGGTTAAGTTTCAATGGATAGAAGTAGCCAATAAGGGGTTTGAGTTACTCAAAACTAGAGTTGCTACACAGCCAGTGTTAATCCTTCCTAGTTTTGATAAGCTCTTTACTATAGAATGTGATGCTAGTCATCTTGCAGTAGGTGCAGTCTTGAGTCAGGATAATAGACCAGTTGCTTTCTTTAGTGAGAAATTGAATGATGCAAAGAAAAAGTACTCATCCTATGATTTAGAGTTATATGCATTGGAATAGGCACTCAAGAAGTGGAGGCATTACTTGCTTCCTAAAGAGTTTGTTGTGTATACAGATAACAAGGCAATCAGTTTTTTGAATTCTCAGGATAAACTCAACCATAGGCATGTGAAATGGGTAGAATACCTACAAGCATATACCTTTACAATTAAGCACAAGAAAGGCCAATGTAACAAAGTAGTTGATGCTTTGAGTAGGAGATTGTTGACTATTCAGGAGATTCAAGTTAAGAGTATTGGTATTGATTACTTTCAAGATTTGTATCCTAATGATGATGATTTTGCTGCTGCTTATAAAGTTTGTCATGCTTTTGAGAATCATTTCCATAGTGAGTATGTTGACTATACATTGTAGAATGGTTTGATATTCAGGGGAGGACAATTGTGTGTTCCTAAAGGTTCCATGAGAGAAAACCTTATCCAAGAGAAACACAATGGGTGTTTGAGTGGCCATTTTGGTCTCAATAAGACCTTAGAGTTGGTTCAACACTTCTATTACTGGCCTAAGATGCAGAGAGATGTCAAAAGGTATGTTGAGTAGTGTATGGTATGTTAGAAGGCCAAAGGTAATAGCACTAATGTTGGTTTATATCAGCCACTTCCCATTCCTTCTAGGCCATGGGAGTGCATCAGCATGGATTTTGTTGTAGGTTTACCAAAGACAAAAGTAGGGTATGATAGTATTTTTGTGGTTGTTGACAGATTTAGCAAAATGGCTCACTTTATACCTTGCAAAACTACTAATGATGCTAGTCATATTGCTTTCCTTTTCTTTAAAGAAGTTGTCAAGATACATGGTTTGCCATCTAGCATTGTGTTAGATAGAGATGTTAAGTTTTTGGGTCATTTTTGGAAGACTTTGTGGAAGAAATTGGGTACTAACTTGTCTTTTGGCTCAGCTTATCATCCACAGACAGATGGCCAAATAGAAGTGGTGAATAGAACATTGGGTAATCTACTCAAATGTCTCACCAAGGAGTATGGACAAAGCTGAGATCAGCTCATTCCACAGTTAGAATTTGCCTAAAATGATAGTGTAAATAGATCCACTGGTAAGAGTCCATTTCAGATTGTTGATGGTATGCATCAAAAAGGTGTTTTTGAGTTACATGATGTGACTAACTTGCAACATGTTAGTGGGATAGCAGAGGATATAGCACAATCTCTGAAAGAGATCCAAGAACAGGTTAAGCAATCTTTGCAGGACACCAGAACAAGAGTCAAGGCAAGGGTGGATGCTTCAAAGAGGGATTTCCAATTCTCAGTTGGAGATTTTGTGATGGTGCATCTCAATAAGTCTAGATTGCAAAAGGGAGTTCCTACCAAGTTACAGATGAAAAGAATAGGGCCTTGTAGGATTTTGGCTAAGTATGGTCCTAATGCTTATAAGATTGATTTACTTCCTGATGTTTCCTTGTCTCCTATCTTTAATGTTGTAGATTTGGTACCTTTCAAGAGGCAGCATCTAGAAGAGACTCAGAGAGCTTCAGACATTTCACACTGCCTTTTTGATCTATCCCTCCCCTCTTCTTCTTTTCCCATTCCTGAACAGGTACTTGATTCCAGAATTATCAAGAAGACTAGACAACACGACTACTTTGAACATTTGATCAAGTGGAAGGATCAACCAGCCTCTAAAGCCACTTGGATACCTGAAAGTGACTTCCACAAGGTTGGTATTCCTCTCTCTTTTTTTCCCAAAGGAGTCACATGACTTCTTTGTCACCGAGGGAGTATGGTGCATGAGCACCTAGCTTCATTTCATCACAGGTTTGATAGCAAGTTTGATTTTTATTAGTCTTGGGTTGGAGAGTTTTTCTAAGATGTTTTTGAGTTGTTCTAAGTTGTTTGGATGAGTTTTGAACTCATTGTGTGGTCACGTTTCCTGTTTTCATCTTTTTGCTCAAAGTTGCTAGTTTGAAGTTGCTTGGCAAAATGTTGGGAAAAGTGAGTTTTCAATGTGTTTTTGTTTTGAAAATTTTTTAGACATGCTTTGTGTTTGGTTTTTAGGTGTGAGTAGTGTTCTTAGGTGATTGGTAGTCTTTGAGGTCAACCTTGCATCATCTAGGCATTGAAAGTTGTCATTTTAGACATGGAAATGTCAAATTTGAGTGCTCTTGGACATGTACCTATCCGTACAGGAGGATAACTGAATTGTAGAGGTATTTATTCTCTTGCTTTAACCATTGTAAGGGTTGATTTTGTGGAGATATGAAGCATTTTGAAAGTTTGCACTAGTTTTTATCTTGTTTTCCTTTAAGCCTTAACTCCATGTGAGCAGCAGTCTGTATACCTGTTGTACTTGGCCATACTATTCTTACATTTTCAAGTTCTCTTGTGTTTCCTGAAACTTTTTCCTTTGGTGGCATCAAATTTCATTAAGTTTTGAGTTCTTAGCAAAATTAATTGGTTTTGACAGTTTCACTGCCTTGTCTAGGATTTTGGCAAGGATGCTTGACCAACTTGGCTTCTTGAAGCCCTAAATGTTCATGGCTTCCCAGGAACCAGTTGGTCAACTTGTAAGATATGTAAATACATGTTTTTATTTCAAAAATGCAGGTGCAAGAATTTTTGTGGCCATGGAGCCCTAGGCAAGTATGCCATTTGGCTAGGGTCTTTGAAGAAGTTTGACGCTTTGCTCTTCTATAGCAAATGCATTCATCAAGTGGACAGACCTGTCTTGATGTTCAAGTTGTATGTGAAAGCAAAGAGGCTTTCTAAGCCATGATAAATATGGTTGCACTTTTCAATTCCTGAAAATTGTGTAAAAAAACAGTGAGTCACTGTTTTGGTGTTGGTTTGCACTCATTTTCTTACTCTCCACCATATATTGGTGCTTGTAAAACCTTGTATCTCCTTTTATTTGTTTGCAAACAAGAACAAGGAGTGGTATTTAACCCTGCCCATGGGTTTTGAGTTTGCCAAGATCAGTTAATGATGCTTCAGGCAAAGTTGTAACGCCCAGGTAGCTATAACAGTCAATTGTGACTGATTTTTGCATTTTAGTGAGTTGTTTATGCAATCTTCCTCTACCAAATAGTAGGTATGAAGGTAAACAAAAATTAAAAGATAGATCATTGATCAAAGGCATCAGATAGACCTTTGAAAAAGAGTTTTGACAATGGTAAATGTAGATTGAAGTGAAAATGCAATGAAAGAGGCAAAGTGCAATGATAACAAGTTTTGACAGTGAATGATTCATTGGTTTGTAATTGCCTAATGCCTTTTTGTGTAGGGATAATGTGGTTCTCCTTTGTCACTAATGTTGGACATGTTTACATGTTTTGAATGTAATTGGTACTCATGCAATGATGTGTTTGTGGAAAGCAAGAAAGGGAAAAGTTGTAAATGTTGCACACTCCTTATGAGCATCTTTTGTAAAATCTTGTTCTCTAACCTTTGAAGGTGTAAAAATACTTTATTTTGGCCTAATTAGTATGTGGCATGATATAACTAAGGTTGCATGATTCACATTTAAGGTTTCTATCTTGTAAGTTGATTCTTGCCATCAAAACCCTAGCAAACCCTTCTTTTTGCATCCATTTTTGGGACAGTCATGGAGGAGGCATAATGGACCCTAAGACTTATAAAATCCTCAAGAACTTCCAAAAGGGTATCAAAATATAAGAATTTTTTTGTCTGGAAGTCCAACGTTGGAGCAAGATGAGCACAAAACCCCAAAAAGAGGGCTAATTCCTTGTAGCCCATTTTAGGCCTAAAATATGGTTTTTTGTCAAATCGGGTACACAAAGGAAGGTTGTAAAGCATAAAAACCATTAAATCAAGTTGAAACAAGTTAATCTTGCATGAATTTAACACATTTGGTGAGATACACTCCATAAGTCAGTTTGTAGCACTTGTGAAGGATTACTACGCTCCAAACAATAGAAGACCAAAGACACCCATGGGGGTAGAACTTGACCCAAACTTGTAATTCATCAATAGGAGTCCTTGTGTAGTCAGAGAATAGGTTAGGGATAGAGGAAATGAATTCCAATTGAGAGAGTAAGGTGTTAGACTACAAAGCCTAAAACAATGGAGTTGAAGTCCTTGAAAACCAGGGAGTGTTTGACTTAGGGAGGTGGATCATGGAGAGTTGCTAGGTTGCTTTTAAGCTTTTTGCACTCTGATTTTGGTGACTACACCTTGAAACTAGCAAAGGACCTATCACTTAGTAAAAATACAAGCCATTTGGGCAACCCCCTTGCCCTACCTCCCTATCAGTATGCTGGCACACTTATACTATGAACTGCATTAGTTTGTGTATCATGGATCAACAAGATTGGGATGTGGAGTGATATTATTGTAGGTATGGGCATATCAACATCTTCTGGTTACATGATCGATACACTTTAGAGGCAGAGGACATGGGCTCAGTTATGTGCATTTGTATGATATGATTACTTCCCAGCCATAAATTGGGAGGCTAGAGTATTTGCACTGAGCGATCGATGAGATAGACAATGTGGTATGGAGGCCTTATCAATATTGTGAAGATTGGGAGGATGATGCTATCGAGCTACCATATGTTTTTAGGAGTAGGTATCTGATTAGGTGAACACCATATGTTATTGAGTGATAGCTGATTGACACATTATGCAAGCAATTTGGTAGGATACAATGGATGCCATGGGGTTTAGGGATGTATGCATGGACAGTGAGAGATTAGGCTTATTTAGGTCCATTATTGCCATATGATCAGGAATTTGTACAGATGCAGGAGATGGTTCCCATGCCTTGCGATATTTGGGTAGATGTAGAGGACGCAGGGATGGATGCTGAGTATAGTGCATATTGGGTAGATCTTCCCTTTTATACAACTGATAGATCCATGAGAGCTGATAGAGGGTGATGATGGGGATGATGGAGATGATAGTGGGGATGGAGGAGCAAAGGTAGAGGGCATAAGCGGGGTGTAGTAGCAGAGATAAGGGTAGCTCAGAGGAGAGGGATGGGCCTAGGCTCAAGAGATAGCTAAGGGACACTGAGAAAGAGAGAGACCAACCCATTCAATGCTACATGGAGGCTGAGGAGGCACTAAGCGCATGGAGATGGGTAGTAGAGGACACTAGAGTCAGATACACTTAATTTCTATGAGCAGGGGAGGAAATATCCTATTGGAGATATTTTTATTAAGCAGTTGTGGTACCTGATCAGTAGGCTAGGAGCTTCTGGAGACCATCATGGACTACAATGACAACTGGACAGAGAGACAGGAGACAGGTGTCTTGTGGTGTGGTCATGGGTCCTCCACTACCACCAGATAGAGGGGTCAAGAGAGATGATCCCAAGGAAGGGACTTCCAGGGCTCAGACTCTATTGAGGCTAGTTGGCTCTAAGGGAGGGAGTTCATCATAGTGTTAGAGGGATCCCTATGTATCATTTTTTGTACAATTTTTGTATGATGATGTAGACACCTTCGGGTGATTGTAGCCATATGTTTTTGACATCATTGTATCATGACACTTATGATTTTTATATATACATATGAGATGATTCATCCTTGCGGCAGCTATATGCATGTGTACCTATGTGATGTTTCTTCTATGCGATGCATGTTTCTATGTGATACTTATGATATGGATGCAAATATGTACATGATGAAATGCAATATTTTTAATCTTTTATGTTTTTAATATGTTATGCATATGCGAAATGTATGAAATAGAGATGAATATGATAATGCATAGGATGAGATGCATGATGTGTATACGATATACTGATCAGTGGTGTGTGCAGAATGTGATGTAATTGTTATATCTATATGTATGTATGAAATGAGATATACTAACATGTGATGATGAAGATGCGGACTACATCAAATGCAAATATTTTGGTGTATCATTATACTCGGTCATGTGATAATGGACTAAACGGGTTCAAGAAGGACGATGGAGGTCAATCAAGGAAGGGGGATGGAAGATAGAAGATATGGAAGTGAAAGATTTTCTTGTGCTTCTATCATCATTGAGCTTTATTATGGAAAATAGGTTTTGACAATAGAGGAATAGGTTCTACCTAGAAATTCATTGTACCTATTTGTATGGAGATCAGACAGTCGCAAACAAGGAATGCCCCAGTTCATACTAGATTCACAGTGTCCTCATATCCTTGGAAAAGTCATAGTATTACTATGAGACAATCCACAAATAGAAAAACAATAGGAGGTGAATCATATCCCATCCTTGCCTTTCTAGTCAAAGACATCCTGGAGATAAAATCTCTAGTTAGAGACATCTCAGAAAAGGTAAAAGACATGTCACCAAAAAGATAAAATCAAAAGAAAACCAAGACTTGACACCAACATCCACTGTAGTCCTTAATTTTAATGTCTCTTGTCACTTGTATAAGTCTATTTGGTTGTGGTCACAATGTTTTCATTCACAAAAGGATAAATAGCACTTGAACCATAATGTTATTAGAGTCCATTGAAAGAGTTGATTTGTTGAAGCCCATTGATGTTATTTACATCTCATCTGAAATTGACAAAATCGATGATGATGATATGATGAAAGAATAAGTATCTAGTAGAATACTGAGAGGGGGGGGGGGTGAATCAATATACTCAAAAACTGATACAAACTCCTAAACTCAAAATAAACTTATCAAAAAAATATTTCTATCAAAATAATATCTCAAAGATTACCAACATCAACCAATAGCAACCGGTTTGATTTTTATACCAACTAAATAGTAGACAATTTCAATCTTGTAAACATCAACAATGCTTAATCAAATATCAACCTTTTCAATTCTCATGCTTCCAGTTATCATGCCTTAATCAAATCAATAAATAATATCATAACCACAAAAGAATTCATCACTTGACACAAATATTTATACTTGGTAAACCCAACTAGGTAAAAACCATGGTGAGATGAGACTCACAAGGATATCTATCTGAACTCTTCTGAAGTTTGCCTTGTTAGGAGTCAAGCCTGTTAAGAATTGATTTTGTTAGGAATCACCTGGCTAGAGGATTTTACAAATATGCCTTGATGAAAAGCACAATACCCTGTTAGGAGTAACCTCCGTAGAGGATTTGAGAATCCTAAGTAATGGACCACCTTTTGAGAGGATTTAGAAAGTAACCAAGCTTGTTAGAGCTTACCCAGTTAGGGGATTTCAATTTCTGCTGTGATTGTTAGAAAACAATAGGTTTTTCTAGATCTGTTTGAATAGCACTACATTTTCTTGATCATATCCTTCTTAAGCTTCAAATCTTCCTTTACTCAGACTACAGATCTATCCTCCAGTTAGGCAACCTCACACTCAACTAATTTCTGCCAACTTTGCCAACTTTGAAATAAAACAACATCATCAACCTTAAATAAAAATCAAATAGGTTGGTAAAACAACCAAATCCTAATTCTCATCATTGTTATTACAAACAAGTTGGTACAATCTTGATCGTTAGAAATTATAACTATCCCTTCACATTTAACAAGAAAATTCTAACCGCTCCATAATCTCCACTTCATCAGATTTGTAACTCATCACGCACTTTGTATTTGATGCAATCCACTTTTCTCCTTTCCAAGACAATCAAACATGCCAAACTAACTTGAACTTATCTCATATAATGACCACACATGTCACCATCATTACCGCTCAACATTAGATCTTAAACCAACAAAAATTTGATCGGTTAGGGTTTAAGAAAAACAACTGGTAGAGTTCACCAGTTACTAAGAATAGAAATTTTTAACCTTATACACTGGTTTAACTTACAAACTACCATATACCAGTTTACAACATCTCCCACAAAGTTTATCATACCGGTTACAGTACATGCAATAGCAACAATAATATCAACAAAATCATGAATACTATTCACTTGTTCAATTGACATCAATGACAACATATCATTAATATAATCGATATGCAAAATGCCAACAATCTCCCCCTTTGGCATTGATGGTGATACAAATATCAACACCTTTGATTTGTTGTTGTGATTAGTGAATAGGAATCTTGGTTTACATACCAAGTATTCACCATGCTCTATCTGTCATCATCTTGTCACTGGTTCACCTAATCAAACACAAAATTCTTGTCCCCGGTTACATAATTCTTCTGCCCCTTTGAGAGAAATACCAAATTTAAAGTAAAAAAATGTAATATCAAATCTCACTATGCATCAACAAACTACAATTTGATGCTCCCCCTATGGAATACATCCACTCCAAAAACATCAATCCATGTAAAATTCTGCAAGTAGTTCAGGGACTGATGTAATCAACATCATGTTTAATTGACCTCATTAAGGGGTACAACCCCTAGTTGTCTTGTAAGACACTCAAATGTAGACTTAGGTAGAGGTTTGGTAAAAACATTTGCAAGCTACTCTTTGATTGAAATATGCTCTAAGATAACATCTTTACTTTGAACTTTCTCCCTCAGGAAATGATACTTCAATTCAATGTGCTTAGTCCTTGCATGAAAAACAAGATTCTTAGAAATATTAATTGCACTCGTATTATCACATAAAATATTCATAGGTTTTGTGATCTTCATCTTAAAACCTTCCAAAATGCGCCTCATCCAAATAGCTTGTGTGCAATTCATATAAGTTGCTACATACTCAGCTTTAGCAGTAGATTGTGAAGTACAACTCTACTTTTTACTACTCCATGAAACTAGCCTTCCTCCTAGAAAGAATTCTCCACCAGTAGTACTATTTTGATCATCAACATTTCTTTCCCAATCAGCATCTGTGTATGCCTGCAAAACAAAATTTCCTCCATATGAATACCATAATGCATAATCAACTATACCTTTTAGATATCTAAAAATTCTCTTGGTTGCTATCAGATGTGCTTCCTTCAGATTCTTCTGGAATCTAGCAACTATACCAACTACATGGGCAATATCTGGTCTACTGTGAACAACATTGTGTAACTTGCCAATCATTGATCTGTATTCTTTCTCATCTACAGACTTAGCTGCAACTTCTTTGGACAATTTACAACCTGTAATCATCGGAGTTCCAATTGGTTTACAATCACTCATGCCAAAAGTCTTCAAATCTTCTTTCACATACTTAGATTAAGTAATGAAAATACCATTCTTCATGTGATGTATTTGCAAGCCTATAAAAAAATTTATTTCTCCTAATAATGACATTTCAAACTCATTTTCCATTTCATCTACAAAATTGTTGCTCATGACATCATTACCTCCAAATATAATGTCATCAACAAATACTTCATTAACGAGTATTTTATCTCCTTTAAACTTGAGATAAATGTTGTTGTCATCACTGGTTCTTGCAAATCCTATCTTCATTAGATGTGTATGAAGCCTTTCATACCATGCTCTAGATGCCTACTTTAATCCATACAAAGATTTATGCAATCTGCATACCATGTCATCTTTATCTGTCAATGCATAACCATCAGGCTACTCTATATAAACTTCTTCTTCCAATATCCCATTCAAAAATGTATACTTAACATCCATCTAGTATACCTTGAACTTCTTGTGAGCTGCAAATACAAGTAATGTTCTAACTCCTTCCATTCTTGCTACTGGTGCAAAATTTTCTCCATAATCTTCTCCTTCTTCTTATGCATAACCTTTGCAGACTAATCTTGCCTTATTGCGAACTAAAACACCATACTCATTCAACTTGTTTCCGAACACCCATTTAGTACCTATGACATTCTTGTTTACTGGTCAGGGTACCATGGTCTAAGTGTTGTTTTTCTTAATCTAATCCAATTCGTCTTCAATTTCTTTAACCCAATGATCATCACCAAAATTCTCCTTAGCACTTCTTGGTTCAATGGTGGAGATCATGCAAGAGTTATCTCTAACTCTTCTTCTAGTAAGTATTCCAGCTTCCTTATCCCCAATAATCTACTCAAAACTATGATTAAGTCTCACATATCTAGGAATAACATGATCATTCTCCTCAGGTTCAACTTCTTCATCATCATCTTCTTCTGAAATTATTTGTTCCGATTGAACAAGTACATCAGGATTTGCCTTACTAGTTCAGATTTAACAGTTTCAGGTTCTAAAAGCAAAATGCAAGGATCTTCATCCTTTTTCTCTGAACTGGTTCCTTCTAAAACTTTAGGACATTCATCTACATAAAAATCAACACTCTCAATAATTCTCTGAGTCTGGTTGTTGAAACATTTCTATCCCTTACTCTTGATGGAATAGCCAAGGAATATGCCTTCATCAATCTTTGCTTCAAACTTGCTAATGTAATCACCTCTTTTAATAAAACATTTGATACCAAATATTTTAAAATAACTAACATCAGGTGATCTTCTATACCAGTACTCATAAGGTGTCTTACCCTTACCTCTTTTCACCAGAACTCGGTTCATTGTGTAGAACGCTATACTTACAGCTTCTCTCCTAAATGTTTTTGCTACATTTCCTTATATCAACATAGTCCTAGCAGCTTCCACCACTGACTGATTGTTTCTCTATGCTATATCATTTTGTTGTGGTGTCCTTGGTGCAGAAAGCTTCTATTTGATACCATTCTCATCATAATACTTAGTGAACTCCTTAGAAGTGAATTTACCACCTTGATCTATTCTCAGACATTTAATCTTTTTGCTACTCTCTTCCTCAACTAAGGCCCTGAATGCCTTGAATTTTCCAAAAGCTTCATTCTTATATTTCAAGAATATGACCCAAATCATCCTTAAATAGTCATCAATGAAGATCATGAAATATCTATCACCTGAAATGCTTCTATTTCTTATTGGTCCACATAAATTTGTATGAACCAAATCTAACAAGTGCTCCACTGAGAAGGACTTTCTGTTAAAAGTAGAAGAAGTCATCTTTCCTAACTAACATTCTTTACAGAGAGCATTAACAAGTTTGTCTAACTGAGGTAGACCTCTTACTATCTTAGACTTACTCACTTTAACAATATTGTCAAAATTTATATGACAAAATATTCTATGCCAAAGCGAGCTATCATCTATCTTTTCAATCAAATGATTGCTAATTTTGGAATTAAGATGAAATAGATTACCTATGGCGTGTTTGCCGGTTGCAATCAATTCACCTTTGTTGTCAAATATTTTGCACATGCCATTTCTAAATTCCAATGGGTATCCTTTGTCATTCTATTATGCTACACTTAAAAGATTGTGCTTAGGACCTTCAACCCAATAAACATCGCCAACACTCCTCTTCCCATTAAGAGAATTAACTCCCTTACCTTTAACCATACAAGGTGAGTCATTTCCAAATATGACAACATCACCATTAAACTCTTTCAAGGAAAGAAATTTGCTCTGATCACCAGTAATGTGATGTTAACAACCGCTATCAATGATCCAATCATTAGAGTTATCCATCCCGGACAATAAAGCCTTCTGGCTAGATGTGTCTTCCTTAATAGCCATAAACACAATATCTTCACTAGCATCATCATCAGATTCATCATTAGTAATACCACTGCCAATAGTTACAAGATAATCTCTCTTGCCATTACCCTTATACTTCTTAAATTTGTCTCTCTAGTGTTCATTTTCACTATTAAAGAAATTAGCTGCTATGTGACCAATCTTATTGCAAGAAAAAAATTTCAATGGTAGCTTACCTCTGTATTTACCAGTGCCTCTAGGTAGTCATTTTTCCAACAATGCTTCAAGCTCCAATAAACTGTCTTCATCATTAGCATCTCTGCTGGATCTAGATTCATAGCTATGGCTGGTATCTCTACTTTTTCTCACTGATGGGTTAGAGATAGAAGATTTGAATGTAGATTCTAATTTTTGTACACTACCATCATAGCCATTTAACTCAAAAGTAGTAAGTTTTCCAATGATAGAGTCAAGAGTTACCTTTGTCTTATCAATTGATTTCAGCTCCTGAATAGCTGCAACTTGAATAGCATAAACCGGTAGTAGGGTTCTCAGTACCTTACATATCACTGTGGAATCTTCCAATTTCCCTGATGCACTCTTTATTTCACCAACTATTTATTTTATCCTTTGACCATACTACTAGATATTCTCGCCTTCGGATATTCTCATATCATCAAACTTTCCTCTTAAACTCTCCTCTTTAGCAATCTTAACATCTTCATCGCCGCTATAAATCTTTTCAAGTTTTTTCCATACTTCATAAGCAGTTTCAAGACCATGAACATCTACATATTCAACATCAACCAGGGAACTTATAATTGCCTCTACTGATTGATGATTCTCTTGTTGTTCTTTCTTCTGATCATCAGTCAAAGTTCCAGTAGGTGTTGTATACTTACTTTCTACATGCTCCAAATACTGACTACCAAGAATTTTGATCTAAATCTTCATTCTGTCACTCTAGATTCTATAGATCTCTTTGTTGAACTTAGGACTTTCTTTCTTCAACATGATCTATAGGATTGTTTCCTCAAGCTGTTAGGCTTAGAGATCTAAGAGTACTTGAGATAGCTCTGATACCAATTGATGATATGATGAAAGAGTAAGTATCCGGTAGAATACTGAGAGAGGGGGGTGAATCAGTATACTCAAAAACTAATACAAACTCCCAAACTCAAAATAAACTTATCAACAAAATAGTTCTATCAAAATAATATCTCAAAGATTACCAACATCAACCAACACCAACCGGTTTGACTATTATACCAACTAAATAGTAAAGAACTTCAATCTTGTAAACATCAACAATGCTTAATCAAATATCAACCTTTTCAACTCTCACGCTTCTAGTTATCATACCTTAATCAAATCAATAAATAAGATCATAATCACAAAAGCATTCACCACTTGACACAAATATTTATATGTAGAAAAACCAAATAGGTAAAAACCATGGTGAGATGATACTCATAAGGATAGCTATAAAAACTCTTTTGAAGTTCACCCTGTTAGTTGCCAAGCCTGTTAAAGATTTTACAACAAGTCCTGTTAAGAACTGATTCTGTTAAGAATCACCCAATCAGAGCATTTTACAAATATGCCTTGATGATAAACATAATACCCTTTTAGGAGTAACCTCAGTAGAGGATTTGAGAATCCAAACTAATGGACCACCTTGTGAGAGGATTTCGAAAGTAACCAAGCTTGTTAGAGCTTACTCAGTTAGGGGATTTCAATTTTTGTTGTGATTGTTAGAAAACAAGAGGTTTTTCTTGATCTGTCTGAATAGCACTACATTTCCTTGATCAGATCCTTCTTAAGCTTCAAATTTGCCTCTACTCAAATTGCAGATCCATCTTCCAGTTAGGCAACCTCACACTCAACTAATTTTTGCCAACTTTGCCAACTCAAAAATAAAACAACATCATCGACCTTAAATAGAAATCAAATAGGTCGGTAACACAATAAAAACCTAATTTTGATCATCGAGATTACAAACAAATTGGTACAATCTTGACCGTTAGAAATCATAATAATCTTTTCATATTTAACAAGAAAATTCCAATCGCTCTATAATCACTACTTCATTGGATTTGTAACTCATCACGCTCTATGTATTTGATGCAATCCACTTTGCTCCTTTCCAAGACAATCAAACATGCCAAACTAACTTGAACCTATCTCATACAATGACCACACATGTCACCATCACCACCACTCAACATGAGATCTTAAACCAACAAAATTTGATCGGTTAGGGTTTAACAAAAACATCTGGTAGGGTTTACCGATTACTAATCATATAAAGGTTTAACCTTATACACTGGTTTAACTTACAAACTACCATATACCGGTATACAACATATTCCACAAAGTTTATCATACCGGTTACAATACAAAAGCAATAACAACAATAATATCAATAAAATCATGAATACAATTCACCGGTTCAATTGACATCAATGACAACATATCATTAATACAATCTATATGCAAAATACCAAGAAACTGATACTTTATTGTGGATTCGTGATGTAAGTGTTCCTTTATTATGGATTGTGCACGGATAGACTGAAAAAAACTAGAAGAAATTGTAGTCCTCAGAATGTGTGATTCTCTTAGTTCCACACCCATCACTAGAGGTAGGATTTTCCTTAGCCACATATAGAAGCTAATTAATATGGATGGAAAGGGATGGAAAAGGATGTTTATTATGAATAGCTAACCAATCTTAGGAAGATCAATAACAAGTGATGAAGGGAATGGGTAAGTTTATTATGGATAGATAGGTTGTGAGTGTGTGCAAAGTGAAAGGATGAGATTGAATCCTGAAGGAGGGAGGAGCAATGTCTCTACACATGGTGCAAGTAACCTAGTTTTCACCATGGTACTTGTCCAGAGCGCCACCAAAGTGGTTTTCACCATTTGACAAATTTATTTCTCTTTACTTTTTTTTTTAATTTTTCAATTGTTTTTGTGTCACAAGGCACCCGTTTGCTAGGTTTACACCAAGTAATGATAATTTATTTTTATGAGCTTTTTTGTATTTTTTATTTTTTATGATATTTTTGTAGTTTTGATATTTTATGATTTTTTTGTATTTTTGAATTAAGATATTCTGAAGAGCTATGTGTAAAACCTGCGAAGGTGCATGATATTGATAGGATCCTCCAAAGTTTCTCCATCTGGTGTCGAAAGTTGATATGCACCTGATTTGTATACTGTTGTGATAACATAAGGACCAAGCTAATTGGGCTCAAATTTTCCTTTCTTCTCTCGGTCCTATTGATTTCTTGGATTCTCCTTGAGAACTAAGTTGACTACTTCAAATGTGTGCGGATTTACCTTATGATTGTAGCTGCATTGTTCCTTGACCAAATGATGTGTTTCTCCCTTGATTATCTTCCTTGATAAAGGAACTGAGACAGAATTACTAGTGTGTGGAGTACGTAGGCCCATATGCATGTCACCTAAAGAAGTTTGGGAATCCCTGACAATAATGTCCCTCGAGGAAGCTCCATTAAAGGTCCATTGATGTGATGTATCACCAAAAGGGAAAGGATGTGCAAAACAAGTGGATGAGTGATGAAGGCTTATGATTGTGAAAAAGAAGTGAAAGTAGGATAGCATGATGGAGACTTAGGATCAACAAGTATTCCTTTTTACTTGAAATTTTAGAACTTTTTCCCCTAGTTATTTTGGTATTAGGGAAGATCATCTCTTGCTCTTTTTCTTTTATAAGATTTTTATCCTTGACCTTGATTTTTTCAGAGTCCAATAGATTTTGATTTTGATTTGGACTAAAGGACTTCTCTTTATTTTTTACTTTTAGATTTTTATTTTCAAATCTTGACTTGCGATCCCCAATGAGTAAGGGCTTTTGTAATTCTTTTTGATCCAAGTCTAGGAGAGGAGTGGAAATGGAATGAATAGATGAAATGATAAAGCTATGTGAGTTCTCAAGAGGCCTGGCAATATGCTCAATAGATTTTCACTAGAACCACTCGTAGGATTATTGATATCAAGAGCTTCTTGTGCCAATAGAGGATATTTGCATTCAGACTTAGTAGCCACAACTTTAGGTTCTTCATAGCCATTTCCTTGAAATTTTAACTTGTTTGTAGGTTGTTCCTATAGACTAAATATCTTAGGAGGTAGTGGGAGTTGATCAACATGAAATATATACTTACCACATCCCAAATCTTTGATCTTGAACCTTTCTTTGATTTCTACTTGTTTTGATGTAGAAGTTTTCAAGGATTCTAGATCAACATATGCTAATGAAGGAACATCCTCTTGATTGATTGGAATTGTTATTTCTAATCTAGGTCACAGATTGTTGCAATATATGAATGGGTTTGGATCATCTTTGATGATCACTTCAACTCCATTGTGTGGGAACTTGATACATTGGTGATATGTAGATGGGACTGCGCTCATCTCTTGAATCCATGGGCATCTAACAATATGTTGTATGTGAGATTTAGATCAAGGACTTGAAAAACCACATCCTTTGTAACTGGCCCTACTCTAAGAGGTAATGTGACTATGCCCTTGGATGAGCGCTCTTCGTCATCATATGCCTTAATGGTGATTACATGTATAGAATTCACAACCTTTTCATAATATCTCAATTGCTTAAGAGTGTTCAATGTATAAATGTTTAGACCTGCTCCTCCATCAATCATGACTCATTTTATTTGATGCTTGTGTAGGAAAGCTTCAATGTGTAAACGTGTATTATGTGGTTGGCTTACAAAGACATCATTAGCTTTGGTGAATGCAAGGGAATGTGAAACAAAAAGGTATCCCACCATGGCTTCAAACTGGTCCATGTTCAGATCAGTGGGTACAAAGGTATCTCTTAGGAATTTATCAATTATGGCTTTATGCGAAGGAGAGATACACAATAATTCTAGGATTGAGATGAGTGTGGGTGTCTTCCCTAATTGTTCTACTAGGTCATACTCAGGTTTGTTTGATGAGGAAATGTTAGTTTTAGCTTGATCACCTTGCAAGGTGACCTTACCTCGACAACTTGTGACATTACATTCAGTGGCATATTTAGAAGAAGTTCCAATACCTTTTAGGACAACTTTGGCTCTTTGGGTAGAACTTTCAGGCATTTTGTCCTTTATGATAATAGTAGAAACATAGTTGTCCATCGAAATATGGTTAATGGTTGAATCATAATCATAGTACACTTTGTTATAGTTAGCTTGATCATATGTGGCTTTGGCTTTTCCCTTGTAATGTTTAGGGATTGGTTCCTTAAACATCTCATGTTCTTGATTAGATGTATGTCCCTCAATCTCAATGTCACCTATATCAATAAGATCATGTATAATGTTATTCAAGCGATGGAAATTTCTCATTTTATGTCCCTTTCTCTTGTGATATTCATAGTAGTCATCGTCATTCCACCAATTTGGTTTCAATTTTGGCTCATATGGAGGATTGTCTAGAATTATTATTATCTTGTTTGCCACTATCTTCCTAAAAGCTCAAATTGTTCTTCCAATGGAGTATATTTCCTTCTGATGATATGATGAAAGAATAAGTATCCAGTAGATTACTGAGATAGGGCGGGGGGGGGGGGGTGTGTGGGGTAAATCAATAAACTAAAAAATTGATACAAACTCCCAAACTCAAAATAAACTTACCAACAAAATAACTCTATCAAGATAATATCTCAAAGATTACCAACATCAATCAGTTTGACTGTTATACCAACTTAATAGTAAACAACTTCTATCTTGTAAACATTAAAAATGCTTAATCAAATATCAACATATTCAATTCTCATTGCTTCCAGTTATCATGCCTTATCAAAATATTTAAGTAGTTAATCAAACAAACAAATAAGATCATAACCACAAAAACATTCACCACTTGACACACATATTTATACGTGGAAAACCCAAATAGGTAAAAACCATGGTGAGATGAGACTCACAAGAATAGCTATCTGAACTCTTCTGAAGTTCGCCCTATTAGGAGCAAAGCCTGTTAAAGCTTTTACAATAAGTCCTATTAAGAACTAATTCTATTAGGAATCACCCAGCTAAAGGATTTATAAAAATGCCTTGATGAAAAGAAAAATACCCTATTAGGAGTAACCTCAGTAGAGGATTTGAGAATCAGAACTAAAGGATCACCTTGTGAGAGGATTTAGGAAGTAACCAAGATTGTTAGAGCTTACTAGGTTAGGGGATTTCAATTCTGATGTGATTGTTAGAAAACAATAGGTTTTTATTGATCTTTCTAAATAGCACTACATCTCCTTGATTAGATCTTTCTTAAGCATTAAATATACCTTTACTTAGACTGCAGATCCATTCTCTAGTTAAGCAACGCCACACTCAACTGATTTCTGCCAATCTTGCCAACTCCAAAATAAAACAACTTCATCAACCTTAAATACAAATTAATTACGTCAATAACACAACAAAAAAATAACTCTCATCATCGAGATTACAAACAAGTTGGTACAATCTTGACCGTTAGAAATCATAACAATCTCTTCACATTAATCAAGAAAATTCCAACCGCTCCATGATCACAGCTTCATCGGACTTGTAACTCATCACATGCTATGATTTTGATGCAATCCATGTTTCTCCTTTCCAAGAAAATCAAATGTGCCAAAATAACTTAAACTTATATTCATACAATGATCACACATGTCACTATGATTACCAGTCAACCTCAAATCTTAAACCATCAAAATTTGATCAGTTAGGGTTTAACAAAAATAACTAGTAGGGTTTACCGGTTACATAACATAGAAAGGTTTAACCTTATACACCGGTTTAACTTACAAACTACCATACCAGTTTACAACATCTTCCTCAAAGTTTATCATACCAGTTACAAGACAAAAGAAATAACAACAATAACATCAACAATATCATGAATACCATTCACTGGTTCAATTGAAATCAATGACAACATAACATTAACGAAATCCATATGCAAAATTCCAACACCTTCATGGTTTTGAAGTTGCTTGAGTATTTACTTGGTTGTTTGTAGAAGAACTTGATCCTGACAGAATGATTTTTGGTCTCACTATATTAGCATCAACAATGTCATCATTTACTGTGTTCTTGTTCCAAAATCATGGCTTGTCCTTTCCTTTAAAAACATCTTTATTTTCTTTGGATATCTTGATCATTCCTTGCTCAATTAAGACCTTCCCTATTTCTAAGCCATTCTAAATGACGTCCTTGAAAGTGGACAAAGTAGCTTTCCTCAATTCATAACAAATTTATCTGTTGACATTCTCTGTAAACATCTCTATCATTTGTTTTTGTGGAATTTTGCAAAAGCATCTGCTAGATAAATTCATCCATCTTTGTAGGAATGATGAAAATGACTCCCCATCTTTCTGTTTGGTATTGCACTAAGTGGCAACTGATATATCTATCTCTATGTTATATGATAAATATTGTATGAAAGATTCTGCTAGATCACCCCATGACTTAATTCCAAGTGGAAGTTGGGAGAACCATTCCATAGCTTGTTCACCTAAGCTTTGTGGAAACAATCTCATTAAGAACGTTTCTTCTACTTCTACCTCAATGAAAGATGTGAAAATTTGTCTTATATGTATCTTAGGGGTCCCCTTTGCCTCTGTATTTACCAAACTTTAGTGTTACGAAATGTGTAGGAAATGGAGGCATTGGAATGCTTATATTGAATGGATAGGGAGATATATCTCTCATTGTGTAAGCTGGTTTTGGTGTATTGATGTCCTCCATCTTCTTTTGTAAGTCCTTTATCTACTATTCCAAAAAAAATTTGGGTTGAGACCGACTTCTTGGACTATATCTCATGCTTGATCTACTGGGTGGAGGAGGAGGATACTGTATATATATGGATGGTATTGATTGTAAAAATGTTCATATGGAGGAGGCCTATAATGATAATGTATGTAGGGTCATAAGGCATATCATGAGTTTTCTCTTGTGTGTCGCCCCCAAATTTGATAAGGGGTTTCCTTGTGTCCAATTTTTGAGCATGTCTCTAGATATCCAATTACTTTTGAATTGGGTCCCTAGTATTGGTATACGACTAAGTGTATTTATCCGTATAAGATTTCCATAAGGTTCTCCATAGATGGAGTTGTTCATGAGATGCTCTTTTGTGAGTATCATAAGATTGACCATGTGTTTTTGGGATATCAGGTTTTTGAAACAAGGATGATGGTGACTCAGACACAAAATGTGGTCCTCTATTACCTCCACTATTAGGTTTCCTTTGATCCATGTTGAGTTTACCTTCTTACGTAGGTTGATGTTCTACTATTTGGGACATGTCAAAATCATGAGGTATCTTGGCTCCACTTTGTGCCATCACTTGTAGAAAATATTGTCTATCTCTTCTTATGATCTCTTCAACCAATGTATTGAAATGGGGATCCATGATAGTTTCTTCCTCTTCACTGAGTGTACTAAAATGTTATCAACATTGTCATTTTGTGCATCATTGTTGTTTGTATCATCCATGTTCTCAACATTCTGAATGTTTATATAGATGTCCATGTCAAGTAATGTGGTATGATAAGAATTGAAAAAGATATTGTTGTCATACTCATAGACACTCAACTATGTGGACTCTTGAGCCTCTTTAGCTTCTTTATAATATTTTTGGGAACAGGTTTCAACCATGAACTAGGTCTTGACCAAGATGTGTGAGACTAGATGAAAATAGAAAGAGTATGGAAGACCAAGAGTTGGGTGGAATGTAAATGAATGTGAGGTGTATTTGCAATTTCCAAATTGTAAGACCAAGTATGTATGTAGTAGAGTAGGTGTGAGTTTCAAAGAGATGATAGATCTCTTGATGAGGTGAGTTGACCTTGACTCCAAGTAAGACCGAATGAGACCCAAAGTTGATAGACATGGATAAGGGACCACTTAGCCAAATGTTGTTGTATGTATTGTGTTGACAAAGAAATATGAGGACAATAAAGTGACCTTTTGACTCAAGTTTAAATGAATGTGAATGTAATGCAAGGTGTAAAGAAATCATGAACTTTGTGAGGCCCAAAAATAGGCTGAATTCTAGATGAAAACCTGGAGAAATAACCTAGGAAGCTCAAGAATTCTGAAACTGATTTCTCTTGTTTGATGGACTAAATTTTTCCAATACTGAACATAGACGTACCTGTATACTTCACAGATGTGGTTACCCAACACAGAATTGACTAGATATTGCACAAAAAAGTTTTTGAGAATCTTGTCAATATAGTTTACTATGATTACACAAATGCATTTATTTCCTTCACAAACATGTTTACAAGATACAAATGTTCTATCAGACATAGACATGTTTACAAAACTTGAGTGCAATTTTTCTAATTTATAAAGTTGTTGTGACCAAATCTAAATTTTTGACTATTTTTTGTGAAAGGAGGAGACAATATTGATAAGGACTCTATGTTTGTAGGTGTTTAGACTTAAAATGACTCATAAGAAAGTATGTTGTTTGATGTAAAAATGTTTTGTATACACTTGAAGACACAAAAGACACAATGTTTTGATGTTTGATCTTGAATGTTTCAATGTTTAGAAGAAGACAAGCACAATTCCTATGGTTGGTCACGACAATAGTTGTTGATCCCACATGGAGTTTCCCATGAGACTATGTTATTTAAAGTAGATACTTAGGTGCTTGACACCATTGGCTCCACCCTTGACACTCACTTGTCTAAAGCAACCAAGAACCAATCCCCATGGTGAACTTTGTACCTCTACTAAGAACTATATATGTGTGGGCCACTCCAGAGGTCCGACCTCTTGCCCCAACACCTAGAAAGATTATGGCTTTCTAAAACTAAAAGATTCTATTAAGGGCATCTTCTCATGTGGCTATACTTGCGACACTTTTAGCTTTGTAAATATAGAAGGCTCCCAGTCAGTAGGGGTTACGCCCTACTATTGATCAAATAAATTTGATCAAACGGGTTTATGGGGAGACATAGTGTCGGTATGGACTAATCAACACATGTTACCCATAGCTTTCCCCATGGATACAATTATTTATAGTGGTTCAAAAGAGGGGGATTTCCTTGCTACCACTTGGGTCATTCCCTTCTCAATAGTATCCTAGTGGCCACACAGGGAGGCAAGCTCTCTAAAGATAAACATGAAAGAGCCTATTGCCCAAGACACAAAAGACACTGGTTCAATTGAAGTGTTTCTAATCTTTGAAAACAAAGAACGTAATGAAAATCAAAAGAAAACCCTTGCCAAGATCCTGCAACAAAGTTTTGTTAGTAGTTTGGGTTGTTTCAAATGATTACCCCTTCCTGCAAGAAAACAAGTTAGGTTTATTTTAACAAAATCCCAAAACACTTTGTGTAAGATAGGGACCTTCGACGCATGATTTGCTTCCAAAGATAAGCTACACCACTTCGTTATTTCAATCACAAGATATTGGCTCAAATAAACCAGATCTGAAACCCTAAATGCAAGACAAAATGAAAACCCTAAATGAGGAAATGAAAATTGAAGAAAAAAATGCAAAAGAAGTAGACGCCCCTGAATGCTGCACAGACGTGACTGAATGTTGCACAAATGTGATTGAATGTTGCACAAATGTGACTGAATGTTGTACATATGTGATTGAATACTGCACAAACATGACTGAATGATGCATAGACATGACTAAATGTTGCACAAACATGACTTAATGTTGCACAGACATGACTGAAATGAAAACCTACAATCTGGAAAAAAAATTACTGTCAGGAAACACAAACACAATTTTGGAATGCACAGATATGGGAGAAAAACAAAAATGCGGTTCCAAAAGCCGCAAACACAAAAAGTCAAAATGTCGTTGGAAAATATTAGATTTGCAACTTCGAAAAACACATAATCTGCAACCAAAATGTTAAATGCAAAAGGGGCAAGAGTCCCACCGGGCATGCCAAAATGTGTATGGTGAAAAGTGGATAATGGAAACAACAATATTGAAAGACAATGAATTCAACCACAAAACCGTAGCCTAACAACAACAAAGATCCAACATAACATATGAAAATTACCTAAGATAATGCAAATCATAAATATTATACCATCACATGTCCACTATGGTTTGAATATCCATTCATCCTATCTCCATTAATCTTGCTTCATATATTTTCTCTTAGATTCTATGTGTGCACAAAAGCTCAACAAAGAATGGAAATTTGGTTGATAGCTTGATCACAAAAATGTTTGATTGCATAAGATTGATTAAAATGCTTAGGGGGATTGATAATGAAAGAAACATCTCCTTATATAGATGACACTGTAGAAAATGAAGGGATAACATTAAGAGGTGTGAAGATAAATTATCAACCAGGATTAGAGGGCAGGTAAAAGAAATAATAAAATGATGAGAGGGTAGGTAGTGTAGGAATTAAGAGATGAGTGACATGTGTCATGGGTAGAAAAGGCTAAGGGATTAATTAAATAAATAAACATTTATTTAATTAATAGAAGAATTAGGATTAAATTAAATAAATGAAATATTTATTTAATTTAGGAAAATGACAATTTAAATAAATAAACGTATTTATTTAAATGAGGAAAGGCTTAGAAGGGGATAAATGAATTAATTAAATAAATAAACATTTATTTAATTAATAGAAGAATTAAGATAAAATAATTAAATAAATAAAAATATTTATTTAATTAGACAAGACAATTTTAGGTGTCTACACAACCAACTGGTAACAACCGGGTTACAGCATAACGAGCTCATGGACCTGGTAGAACATCTAGAATAGGTCACAACCATGACCTTGAATCTTAAGATCTATCTTCTATGCTTAGTCTGGCTACTTCATTCTTTGATTGATTACATTTTAATACTCAAGTACAATTATATATACAATCCAAAGGATCTAGTCAGCCCAAAAAGGGATCAAAACCCAAAGAACAAGATCTAACATGTAAAACCAACAAGGTCGGCCTCCACCAAGAGATTCCTTTGGAAAATGCAAAGGATGAAACGTAGATTGTAGGAAAAGGTTGACCACATGCCAAGGAACATTAGAATCAACACCCAAGGCTCCACAAGCTTTGAAAGGGGTTCCGATAGATTACCAAAATAGGTGTAGGCATTCGGTAACAAGAACTATCAACCAATAATAGGAAATTTTTAGTGAAACCGATAGCGATATCTTTTCAGAAATGATCTAAACACAATGCGGTCTAAAAATAAGAAAGATGATCAAGTCTTCAAGTAGAATCCAACTCCACAAGATCCGATGAGCCAAAATCAAGACACACATAAAGAAAAAGATGAAATTGTAAATGAAAAACAAAACAAAAACAAAATATTTTTGGTTGATGCAAGATTTCTATGAACCAAGGATGATCCTTCATTAGTATAGGTGCTGACTTTTATCGATACAGATGGAGGTAGGACCCTACAAGGGCATAGTTAGAGGACATTATTCCTCTATCACATAGAATAGTCCACTCTATCCAAGGTGATTATTGAAGGATAAATCGTATGACCCACTTAAGATAATCTTATCCGCTTGAGATTTATAGTAGTCAAGGAGGGTACTATGTCGATAGACTATCATCCCAACCACCTAGTTAGCAGATGGATTCCGCCAGTTACATGCAGGCGATGGATACCCATGTTGACCTAGGGTTTTTAGATGGATTTGTCTAGGAGCATGTGGGCCTCTAGGCCAGTTGCATGCTGACAATGGATGTCCTTATTGCTTAGCCATTCGATGGATTGTAGGGAGGAGGATTTCTAATGAAGAATAGGTAGGTAATAATTGGACCAATCTCATTGTGTAACTTTGGGCATATCTGAAGGTGGAAATGGTATACCTACCTTTGTTAGGATGATGAAAACACTCAGTGTATTAGAGATACATCAAATCTTGTTCTTCTTGCTCATTGGTGCAAAAGGATGGACAAAATAATGTGTCCCATAGTGTAGTGCACAATACACTAACAATTCTTTTATCGGAGATACACTACGGGCAAGAGGTAGCTAGTTTTTATGGATATGCCGGTTCATCACTTTGTAAATGTTAGTCACTAGGTATGTGATGCCTCCTAAAGCTAGTCACTATCTATGAGAAATGTATATTAAAGCTAGTCCCTATGAATATAGGACATATGCTAGAGCTAGCCACTTTGTATATGTGACCTAAGCTAGAGCTAGTCATCATGTGTGTGATGTGTATGAGCTATTCACCATGTGCTAATGGGAAGTGTTCTTGATTCACTCTCTATGGATTCACTAAAATTGTTAAAGGATATCTTATACAAGATGAGAGAATGAACTCCGTCTAACCTTTGGGGATGAACTATGGAGCCTTTGACTTCTCCTTAAGGGATACGAAGGTAGGGTCATCTAGAATGAACCCTCGAGCCTTAGGTTTAGGTAGTGCAAGCTTATTTGGTGATGTAAGTTTGCTGCCACTTTGGTAATCAAAGAAATTATGAAGATGATGTTTGTAAGATAGAACAACAAGATTGGTTGAATAAGTTAGTACTTGGGAATGTAAAAAATAAAATAAAGCAATTGTAGTGCCCAAGGGGTGGATATAACAGTTTCTATATTTATATGTTGTTTATTACTTTTTCATTCCTTAAAAGACTGTACCAGTTAGGATTGTTAACAGACAATGCTCTCCAGGGCTTCAAGCAGTTGCAGATGTTGTGGCGGTAGTTAAATCTAGATTTTATGATATTGGTATCTAAATTTGATTTGTTTCAGTGTATTATAATGTTGGCTTTGAATTTAAACAAGTTTTTGATTTTGGATTATGTCTTCTTTAGGTATTGGTGCAGGGTTGGAGTCTGACTGTCAATCCTACGGCTTGGGAAGACTCTTCATCCAAGGGTAACAATTGAAACAACTACAACTGAACTGTAAAGAGATGGCTATTGTCTTTTTAAATATTATAGTTCCATGCCTGTTTATCGTCTATGTGGATGTTGACTTAGTGCCTTGCAATAGGTTGAAACCTAAAAGCAAGCAAAAGATTGTCTTCTTTTGACGGTTATCACCTCGGAAAATATGGTTGGTCATTATGGAGTTTGTGTCAGGAGTAGGACAAGGCAAGAGTATGCAAAATATTTTTAGGTTTTAATATTAATTTATATCAAAACTCTTGTATTAAACAAGAACATATTGAGTGAAAGAAACATGGAGGAAAAATAATGAGTGGTAATGACAATAATTTATTCAGGTTTGAATCTCATAGGAAGGCGGAAACATCAACAACTACAGGAAAGTTCAGTGATGAAATCATCCCTATTGAAACTAAGGTGAAAAAGATTAATGTTTTATAATCTTGTGAAGCCTTGTGGTTGAAATAGTTATCATATAAATATATTGACATGATCCTCAAACTGGAGATGAAAAGTGTGTCACAATGGTTTTAATTAAAAGAAGCCACCTATCACCTAATCACTCATTTCAGTTGAACAAGAGACCAAATGTCATGCCTCTAATTCATCCTCCTCGATTATAATTACTATGCAAAAAGAAACAATCATAATCTAGATGTTCAAATCAGGCAACCTCAACCACTCGTTGTTATTCACAATTGCCAGTTAAATTCTAAACTGCAACCTTGAACTTGTAAGTAGGAAGGCCAAAGACTGGTAAAGTAGCTATCTTTGGAGAGTTACCTGATTTATTTATACGGTTACAAGGTACCATTCTCGCCAATATTATTGTGATTGGCATATCCATTCACCAAAACACACATTCAAAGAACACTAGCAAAAACCCTATAGTTATATAATAAAAACCCAATGACACAAACAGATTTCATCATTTAATGTTGCTTTGGCGATTTTGAGAAAACCCTTGCTTGTTCTGGAACCCAATTGTTGTGAAAGTCTAGAAGCCCTGGAATGTTAGATATTGAATTACTTCAAACACTCATTCATCGCTATTTCTAGATTTCAATAATGTTAACTATAAATAAATAACACTTAGTCTAGGTTTATCTCTCTTAACAGATAATTATTTTCTTGGATTTATCAATTTTCCTTCTGTGGCATGTCTATACGTTTTTTTATGTGGACTCATGTATATAGGATTTTTATTTCTATATATTCAACTACAAATGCTAATTTGTTTATTCATGCGTATTTTTAAATTTAGCTTGTCCTCATCCATAATTAAATTTAGCATAAATTTCTTGTGAATTCGCTGTCCGTCATGGATGAATGCTTAGAAATCCTGGTAAGAAACATTTGCTGTTGCTTGCTAAAAAATTAACTCTTTTTGAAGAGGAAAGTTCTAATTTAATTGTAACCTATGGGATGTTGGCAAACATTAATTTCTCCCACCGAAGACATGAGATTGTCAAATTCAGCATTTAATATAGAAACATTCTACTTCCCCTTCTGAATTCTTCTCACATTATCTAGATTTTTAGATTTGTTATTAATGTTGGAGAGTGGTAGGTTGAAAGGGTTTAATAACATTGACACTCCCTTCTATGAGGATTTCCCAAACTTATTTATGAAGAAATGTTTAAGGTTGATAATATTCTTTATAAACCACTTAATTTTTTTTCCTCACATGTTCCCAAACCATCTTCAATCAATATGATACATGTGAATGGTTATGAAACACCTAATAAACCCCTCCTTGCGGTTCAAGGTGCTAGTCCTTCTTAAAATTCTCAACCACTTAATAAGCCTTTCTTGGTGGTTCAAGGTGGTTATAGTAATGATTCCTTTTTAACTCCTAACAAATTAGTTATTACTATGCAAGCAGGATATCCCACTAAGAGTCCTTATGAGTATACTAAATAGATTACTCTGCAGTTGCTCACATATATAATACATGGAAAAATAGGCAACCTAATCCTCCTTCGGTTATTCCTTCTTCACTTCCTACTTCTCAACCTATTATTCCACCAACACCTCATATATCACAAAATCTTGGTAAGGAGTATGATCTTATTGAACTTAAAGCTACTCCTGTCAAGATATCTCTTTGGGCTTTAATTAACATTTCATCCACACATCATGGAATGCTACAAGTTGCTTCAAAGAACTTAGATGTTCCACCTTTAGCGACACCTAATAATGTGGCTTCTTTGATTGACTCCATGACAATACCTTAAGCTCAAATTGTGTATACACAAGATGAGTTACCCTCCCAAGAGATTCAACGCCAGTATAACCCTCTTATGCTTGTTGTTCTTATCAATGGTAATGCTATAAGAAGAACCTTTGTGGATAATGGATCTAGCCTTAATATTTGTAGCATCAATTTATTGCATAAGATTAAAGTGGATTCTACTCTTATTCAACCTGATTCTCTTACTATCTCTAGCTTTGACAATGTTGCTAGAAACTCTTCAGGTACTATAACCTTTCCTATTCTGGTAGGACCTATTATTTTAGTTGTGTCTATCCATGTCATGCCCAATAAACTTATTATGCCAAATTAATTTATAAGAATAAGATGTATATTATGTTTACTGATACCAATTTACAATCTTGTTTGTAAACTTCATCTTCAAAATCTTCTTCAACTACTTCTAATTCTTAAAGCACTCCTTCTTCAAGTACCCTTGATTCTCCTTCCATTCAAACTGAATCATCATCTTCCCCCGAAGATACTTCTTAACCAAAATAAATTCTCTTAGATGATTATTGGGGGTCTTTAGAATTTACACCTTCTTATATAGGGGAGTATAAAGTGTTAGACACACTGCACCACTGAGAGGGGGGTGAATCAGAGGTTCTTAAATTTTTCTCTTTAGCTGTCCTATGCGAGAATACCAGTTAATAGATCTAACTCTGTGCAGACTTATTGGTTAGTGGGGAGACCTACATAAGGGACATCACATAACACCAATATATACGAGGAAAACCCAAGATGGGAAAAACCTCGGTGAGCAATGTTGTTGGAGTCTACTGCTCCAATCCAGTGTCACAATGAAAATAATTACAATGTTTAGGACACCAACCCAAGGAACACCAACCACTGATTTAGGGCACCAACCCCTGATTTAAGGAACCAACCCAAGGAGCACCAACCCCTCCATTGACCTACAACTTAGTGTTTACAAAGAATACATCAGTTACAAAAGTAGTTGTCTCATTACAAGTGTGTCTTGCAACCATTTCATGTACCTTACTCTCTCGATGAGATACCTTCTCTGCTACAACAACTCACCTCTCTTGCTACTCTCAACTGCTACCTTACTGCCAGTAAACTCTACTAGTACACGTTTCCTCTTCTTCTTCTCTACTAGATATCTTCCTAGTTCTTTGTAGCTTCCTTCACTTCTTCTTTACCTGTATGGATGCTACTGGTTATTCTCTTCACTCACCCTCTTTTCTCATATACTTGTTGAACACTTGGCTAATTTTCTCTCACATGCAGAAGTAACTTCTCAATCACTTTGCAACAGCGCTTCCTTCTTCTATTCAGCAACATCAACAACTACCAATATCTTTTCCTTACATATTTATAGCCTAGATTTCCTGCCAAAAGACAATTAAAATTCAAGGTGATTAAGGTTTCCTCATCATCCTAGAGGTAAACCAAATCTAATCTGATCTTGTTCGATTTGATCTTCTGGATGATCAATTGTACAACTCTATAATTAATGTGCCTTCTTGATAATGCCTTCCACCTCTGATGATCTAATTTTCCCCATCGGTTGGTCTCTTTGTCAAACACCAAGATTGGTCCTATTGTTTCCTTCATTCACCTCGATCTCCTCAATCACTCTTAGCTGGCTCTTAGTTGTCCTCCAGACCTCGAGCCACAAACGCCTACAACATGTCCCGTGACATTTGGAATCTATCACTAATTTCGACCAACTCAGTAGCTACCCTGCCGGTGTATATTCCTTATATCGTTGCATGCAGGTTCACCACCTTGACTCCATGTGGAATCCATCTCAACCAACTACCAGCTTGGATCATCATGTCGGTTTAGATAGGTTCCCCTACCAAACACTCTACCAATTTGTCTTATCTGTCGGTTTGCTAACCCTACTGGTCAAACCCTCAAGACAGTCTGTCATCTACCTAGCACTCTGCTTGTCTTCCAGTGGACTGTGCAATCAGTCGACATACTTTCTATCCTTTGTTATGTACAACTCCATCAAATGAAGAGTCATCTACATCTGCACCTTGTCCATATTACCAGCGATCATCCATACTAGTAAAAATCTCTTGATGACACTATGTCATCAACCTTCAATTAATCCTATCTTCAATGAGGTCATTTGCTTCAGATTGTATCAGTTTAGCCTTGCCTTCTCCCTGATCAGCTCTAACTAGGTCTCAACTAATTTGTCAAAATGACAAACTCATCACCCATCATCTATATCAGTATCTCAACATGCCTTCTCAAACAGTCCAGAGTAAATCCCTAATTGCATACACTCAAGGAATTCATTTGATTCACCAGTGGATCTAGTGTGAGCCTTCAAACACATGCCTTTTCCTCATCTACCTTATCTCACATGACTATAATGCACACTATGCATAACAGGAGATAAGTTCCACTTACTAGTGAGAGTGAGTTCGTATAATCTTTATCCTACACTGCACTTATGTGGCATCTCATGATGACTACATCTTCGTCCAATGGGAGTCTTGTTGTTCTGCAACCTCACAATGTACTAATGGCTTGTTCATCCTTCTCCTCCTATGTTGATGTGATTTTGGTAGCATCCTATCTCTTCATCACAAAACAACCGCTCAAGCACCTTGCCCATCTTGCTTGTGCACTGGTCATCATCTTGCTGGTTGTCAACCACTCACTTGGTTGATCTGACTTCTTCATGTCAACACATCATGTACCAATTGACATCCTTTCCATACTAGTGATACACTATGTCGGTAGCCTTCTTACCTCATCCACACAAGTTAGACAATAACTTGGGTACTGGTAATTTCTATCTTACCTTACCGGTGTCTTGCAACACACCAAGATATTAAAGATATCTCATTCTGCCCTTTGTTCCTCCTTGACAATATTGCACATACATCACTCATACTTGTAGACATCCCATACTAGTTGACATCAATGACAACAAAATGCCAACAATCTCCCCCTTTGGCATTGATGTCAACTCATGTAGTATTCAACATACTACATAGTCTTTTTCCCCCTTTCTTTAATCCATGGTTTTTTAACACATGTAGTATGATGTATACTACTGAATCCTTCTCCCCCTTTGAAAACAATGACAAAGGGCACTATTAGGGTATCATTACTCCTTGCAATTTCTAGGAACTGACATAATTCTTTCTCCCCATTTTTCTTTACTGGCTGCACTTTCTCCTTTGAAACCAACTGTTACAAACTGGTACATTTTCTCAAGTCACAACTCTTTGAGATAGAGGACTCACCCATCAACCAACACCAATTGAGCAAGCAAGATTTATACCAAGTGTTAAAGTACTCAATTGTAGAGGGATGTGTCGGTGATTACTACTCATTTACTGATCAACCTGCATCACTTCCCATTTGATCCCAAAAGTTCTTTAGGAATCAAATATTATTGTACAACCCATATAACCAGCCAAAAGACAAGTAGATACCCTCTACAATGAAGCTCTCCTAGGTATTCCTACTATGACTTTCATCTTCTATAGTTTGTGCAGTTAGTGTAGTTGCCTTTCAGGTTCAAGCAAGTCATCTACATCATGAGCACTTGAACTCCCCCTAAGTCACACATCTCAGGTTCTCAACTCCATTCATCCCCATGTATTGGTTGAGTTGTACATCTATGATCATCTAATAATATTTTAACTTCATTATATCCACCACAGCCTATGACATGATCTTGAAGCCACACAATGCCATACAATGACATCACCATGCCACAAATTAAACTAGTTAGCCCATAGATATGCAAGGCTACATGATCAACAACTGGGCCAACATATGTCATTCAGGTATTTTCCAATACCACTTGAGACATAGACACCTCATTCCATGCTACCATGGCTAATGCAAAGAATTCCCAATATCAATATCTTTCATAACCTGCAATTACCTGTTAGCTCACATACCGGTGACAACTTGCACATATCGGTTAATATCTGATACTAATTGTTAACCTCCACTTATTGACACATGGAGGTGTGATCCATCATTGATATGTAGGTGTGTAGTTAAGGAAGCCTCTACACACACTTATTATCTCATTTCCATCCTTCATACTAGCAACAACATGTTCTTTCATGCTGCCATCTTTATTGAGGGGGTGAATGATAAATTCAATACACTACTCCCCTTGAGATCTTGCATCTCCTTGAGTCCTTAGGAGATATCACCTATGCATTGGATGCATAGTACCGGTCCATGGTATTCTTCCTTCATACCTTCTTGGTCTCATTCCCCTTCCCATTTTCAGACTGGGGAGCAGGTCTTACTTTCTTCTGTTGATGGACCCTTCCATTTCCTAATTCTCCATCATAGCCATAAGTAGTGCTATAGTAGAACACAACATCCATCGCAACTTCATGATTGGGGAATCTCTTAGCATGCTAGTTAGACCATCTTCTCTTGGTCATGTTGCTATTTCTAGTAGTCAAAACTGATGGACCTCTTCCCCCTATAGGGAGATTTCTCCTTTGGTTCCATGCAGGTCTCTATCTTCCATATGCTCTATTTTCACCTTTCTGGAGAGCATAGTTGTTGTACCGACCTCCATGTGAGTTGAGGTCCCTTTTCCTACAGTCAAACTCTTTGTGACCAAATCCATTGCAGTTATGACAAATAATATGTGCAAAACTGAGAGAGGGGACATGCATATGTCTACTTCTAGGCACATTTTTATCATTTGCATGATGTCTATAGGATCCTAGATTATACCTTCTAGATCCCTTTCTACATTCTTCTGCCCTATAGCCATAAGCGTTAGTTGCAAAGCAATAACCAGTAAATGATGCCATGTGATTTGCAAATTTATTTTGCCATGCATGAGGAGATCTTACCAGTTTAACATCTCCATTTTTGCATCTTTGAGGATGGATCCTTTGTTGTCCATTTTGTGCAGCTCTTCCATCTAGTCTCTTATCCTCTCGCACTCGCTTCGCCCTGTGGGTGATAGCATTTATTTGTCCTTTGTCAGTAGAGGGTTTTCTTTGTTGCTTCCTCTTGTTCCTGCTTCCGGTGAAGCTATCTTCTCCTATCTTCCCCTTACCTCTGGGATCTGCATGATTCTTCCTTTTTGCAGCACTGGTCTTTACTCTTATTTGCAAGTCCTCACCAGTTGTGGTACAGATCAACCTTCTTTCGAGGAGCATTTCTAACTAGGAAGGTCTGGCCTTTGTTTTCTCCATTTCAGGAGATAAATAGAATGTCATTGTAGGGGACATTATTGCTGGTGGAGCATTCATTGGCACCACTTCCTAATCCTTTAGTGTCCCTGGCATGCTTTTGTTTCTTCAACATTTTGTCCAAGGCATCACTGCTGCCATCAACCCTGATTCTCACCTTGAGCTCATCCTTACATTTCTCAAGGTTATTTTGGATAAATTTCATTTCTCCAAGTAGCTTTCGATGTTCTTTATCTTTTAGTTCTAGCTGAGAGGCTAGATCTTCACACTGGCACACTTTGGTGTTCTCTGCCTTAGACTTCAACTCTAAGAAGCATTTCTCAGTCTCTTCAAGGCATTTTGTCAGCTGGTTCTGCTCTACTATAGCAACATTCTTGAATAGCTTGTATTCCCTTCTAACTCTGTTGAGTTCTTCAAGTGAATTTACAAGCTCTCCTTCAAGATCAACTTGTGCTTTATCCTCTTCTTCCCCTTCATCATCACTGCCAAACACATCTTGCCAGTGGGAACTATTTCCCCTAGCACTTTCAGATGTGTGCTCCTCTTCTTCAAATTCTTGAGCCATGAAGAGGTGGGTTTCTTCTTCATCACTGTTGTTGTTGCTAGCAGATCTATATTCATCATCCTCATAAATATGAGATGTATTTCTCATTTTTCCTTCACATGTTGGTTCTACTGTAGTGGGCTCATTTCCTTAGAGCTTCTTTAATCTTTCCCATAAGCTCTTTGTTGTTTTGCATCTATCCACCTATGAGGAGACATCACTGGTAAGTTTATTGAATATAGCTTTCATGGCTTCTTCATTGCATTGGTTTCTTCTTTCCTCTACAGATCTGGTAGGAGCACTGACATTTCTAGGGAGACCATCAACTACTGACATCCATACATCAAACCCTAAAGAGGATAGGAAGACTTACATTTTGCTACTCCAAATAGAAAAGTTTGAACCATCAAATATAGGAGCAGGGATTGGGACTAGACAAACCATTGTGTCCTTAAGCTAGAATCTACACAAGCTAGAGAAAGCTCATCTGACTAGGAACCTGCACTCTGATAGCAATTGTTAGACACAATGCACCACTAAGAGGGGGTGAATCAGTTATTCTCAAACTTTTCTCTTTAGCTGTCCTATGTGAGCATATTGGTTAATAGATCTAACTCTATGTAGACTTACCAGTTAGTGGGGAGACTTACACAAGAGCAATCGCACAAGGGACATCACATAACACCAATATATATGAGGAAAACCCAAGATGGGAAAAACCTTGGTGATCAATGCTACTGGAGTCTACTTCTCCAATCCTACCTCACAATGAAAACAATTACAATGTTTAGGGCACGAACCCCTGATTTAGGGCACCAACCCAAGGAGCACCAACCCCTTCTTTAGGGCATGAACCCAATGAGCACCAACCCCTGCACCGAGCTACAACTCAATGTTTACAATCAAAACATAGTTATAAAAGTAGTATGTACCTTATGCTTGTTGGCATTATGTGAACCAGTATGTGGACATAATAACATTTTAAGTTGTCATTGATGTCAATATGATGAAGAGGTGTGAACCGACATATGTCAGAATCAGTATAACACTATGTACCGGCATTTTTACCAAAGTGAAGCGGTGTGCTTGTTCAAGGTGAACTGGCATATGGTTATGGGAACTGGCACATGGAAGCATTGTATGACTACCGGTTGGTAGTCTCAACTTCAGGGTTTCCGGTTGATGTTCTTCAAGCCTGTATGGTTCAACTAGTGACATTGTGTGATGAGTTAGCATTGTAATGAAGAACAGATCATGTTACCACATCAGCCTTGTGCGCGTGAAGGATCTTGCATGAAGGAGATTGTTCCTATCTACCTCGGGAATGTGTGAAGTCTGTGAAATGGTGATAATGTGTGATGGGTTATCAGCTGCCATGAAATCAGTGAAAATGGACAATGGAGAACATCTTGAGATTGGATCAAAACTGTTGCAATTAATGGAGTGTTCTCAATGGTCAAGATTGAACCGTTTGAGTTCCTTAACCTAATAGGTTTAGGGTTTAGGGTTTACACTACTGACCTATTTGTTTTCCTATAAGTTCAATCTTGTGTCTCTTTCTGAGGTTGTTGGCAAAAGTTGTGTGTGTGTATCTGAGAGAAGGGATATGTAATTCTTGCCAGACCAAAAGGGGAGAAGTGATACCTGTAGAGTCTAAGTGCAGAAGGTGAAGAGGAGCTTAAGCAGATCTGCATTGGCATTGAGTGTTGTTACCAGATCATTGTAATACCTATTGATCTCTAACCACCTCAACAGTTGGAAAATCCCTTAACAGGGTAGCCTTAACCGGCTTACTGAAAATCCTTTAACAGGGTAATTCAAAGCTAATGAGTTCGGAATCCTTTAGCTATTGAGTTTTTGAAATCCTCTAACAAGGTAACCTTTAACAAGGTTTAACCCTTAACTAGGTATTGTAGCCATCCCTTAACTAGGTGATCTCTAACAGGATCGGTTCCTAGCAGAACCTTTTGTAATGTCTCTAATCGGACAAGGCTCCTAACAAAGCGGACTTCTAAAGAGTTAAAAAACAGCTTGTGGGTATTCATCCCCACCGTGGTTTTCACAAGTTGGGTTTCCTCATTAAAAACATGTGTGTCATGTGTGATGCTTTTATCTTGTGATGCTTTGCTATTGTCTGTCAAGCATATGATAGTTCTATGTTTTATGTCTGTCAATAAAACATGTTTAACTAGCTGTTATTATCATTTGATGATAGATTACCTATTTATGCATAAGGGTGAAATGGTAGTGTAGTCTCAAGTTGAATGAAAATCTAAGTGAGTAACTGGTTAATGCTTGTCTCAGACATTCTTAGCTTTACCTGTTGCACTCTATTTCAAACCGGTGTCACTGTCTACCAGTCATTTGAAGTGTCTACTATCAAACCAGTTTAGGACTATATTTTTGTCTCTACTGATTCACCCCCCGCTCTCAGTACGGGTTTGGTACTATTCTCTCATCATTGAGTTATCAATTGGTATCAGAGCATCCTCCAGGTCCTCTATGTTATAAGCTTAACCGCTTGAGGTAAAGATCCCAGTCAAATGATGAAAAGGGAAGGTCCAAAGTTTAATAGGGAAAATTTTAGTATATGGACAGACAGAATAAATACATTTATCAGAAGCATGGGTGCTCAACCCTGGAGCTATGTTGAGACTGTCTATGTTGCTCCTACCAGTACCGTTACGGATGACCAAAAGAGAGAGATGCAGGAGAATGGGGAAGTCATGGAAGCCCTAATTAGTAGTTTATCTGACATTGAGTTTATTGATGTTCAGGATAAGGTAAATCCCAAAGAGGTATGGGATACTCTTGAAAATATCTATGGTGGTGATGAACATGTAAAAAAGGCTAAGGAAGAAAGCCTTAGAGGGAAGTTTGAAGATATGCGGATGGTTGAAGGTGAGACCATTCAACAGTATGGAATAACAATCAAAACCATTGTTGGAGATATCAAGAGTGTAGGTGGTAAAATAGAAGATTCCACTGTGGTAAGCAAAGTCCTGAGATCCTTATTGCGGGTCTATGCAATAAGGGTTGCTTCTATTCAGGAGCTGAGATCAATAGACAAGACTAAGGTATCCTTAGACTCCATCATAGAAAAGTTGACATCCTATGAGCTAAATAGTTTTGATGGTAGTGTTCAAAAGACTGAATCAAGTTTTAAAGCTTCTATTGTACAATCTAGAAAAGGAAAAGAAGCTAGCACTAGTGGTGAACCAAGACAGAGCAGAGAAATGGATGATGAGGAGATTCTGATGGCATTTGAAGCTCTCCTTTCCAGGAAACTTCCAAAAGGAACTAACAAATACAAAGGTAAGCTACCTTTGAAATGCTTTTCTTGCAACTGGATAGGACATATTGTTGTAAACTGTCCTAATGGCAACAACAAGGACAAACCGGAAAGGTTCAAGAAATTCAAAGGAGGAAACCAAAGAAATTGTTTTGTGGCGGTTGATGAAGGTGTCATAGATAAAGAATCAGAGGATGAAGAAAATGAAGATATTGTGTTTGTTGTTGTCAAAGAAGATGTGTCAGACAAGAAGGCTCTTATCTCCCAGTTTGATAATTCCAATGAGTGGATCATTGACAGTGGTTGTTCTCACCATATGACTGGTGACCGGAGCAAGTTTCTATCATTGGAGGAGTATGATGGTGGTGTGGTTTGCTTTGGCAATGATGCAGCATGCATGGTCAAAGGTAGAGGATCCATCTCTCTGAATGGAAAGAGTAGTGCTGACAATGTGTATTGGGTTGATGGTCTTAGACACAACCTTCTGAGTGTTGCCCAGCTGAATGATAGTGGCCTCACTCTAGAATTCAAGAATGGAGTTTGCAGAATCAAAGGAAAGAACAATGAATTGGTGGCCACCGGCATGCAGACCAAAGGTAACCCATTTCATCTAAATGCAAATATAAGTACATGTCTTATGGAAAAATTTGATGATAGCTG
>NW_026729385.1:0-18722 GCF_030272615.1 Cryptomeria japonica | reverse complement strand
TGGACTCATTCAAGAAGTCAATAAAAGGGAATTCAGGAGCAGGAATAGGGTAAACAGGCTAATGATTGGCAGGGTTGAATAAGTAAGGAAAGAAACCAAATAAATATGGAAAATTATTTCTCGATCACTACTTTCTCATATCGCATCATATCATTCACCGAAAAGATCTTCTACACTGGTCTTAGATATCCACAACCACAAATAAACAATTGTCAAGTCAACATGTAGTGTAATGTGTAATCATGATTCAACTTGAACTAGATTATAAAACATATGTAGATCCACCAAATGATCTAAAAATAACTTCCAAAAGTCATCCCTATCACCGCATGCATGAATCTCACCACCACAATCACTGAAAAGCTTCCGGACCAAAACTACACTACTTATCCTAAAATATCGATAGTCTGTCATTAGATCACAATAACTTCTGGATATCAAAATACATGATTAATAGATAGGATTTTCAAGGATATTTTCTATCAATGACAACCCTAGACCATTATTCATGCATCAATATCCACTAGATGAGTGTCAATTGCCACCAATCTCCCCATTTGGCATTGATGGAAACACTCATGAAAAATGACTAAGTATTGAAACCTATACACCAGATTAAAATTTCTAAGGCTCCCGCTTAGATAAAAAACTCAAAAAAATGTAGCAACCTATCAACCCAAAAAATTGCATCCACCAGATCAGTGTCAATTTCCAATACGAATTGTAGTTACTTGCATCAGTCTTAGGAGATTTATCATCTTTTGTTAACTTGTATCTGGTGGTCAAGGTGTACACACCGGTTTAGAATTCTCCAACCCAAAATTCAAAAATTCTTTGACATATTTAAATTGAAAACTAAAAATTCCTTTACTATTTTGAGTCACTTGCAATCAAAGAAATAAATTTAACTCACTGAACATGGACATCTCCTTCTATATCTCACCAACAAAACTTTTACACATACCATCATTTTCTATGAATATTATATCATCAACATACACTAAAAATATTAAGATTTTACCTAAGTCAACTTTGAAATAGAGATTATTGTCAACAAATCTCTTTTGAAAAACTTGACCACTCAAATACATGTCTAGCATTCCATACCAAGCTCCAGGATCTTGTTTCAATGCATAAAAAGCCTTGTTCAGCCTACAAATAATATATGGATCATCTCTCAACTTAAATCCTTTGGTTGTTCAATATAAACTTCTTTTTTCAGTTCTCTATTAAAAAATATTAATTTTACATCCATCTAATAAAGTTTAAAATCCTTCAACTCTGCAAAGGTCGAGAACATTCTAATAGCTTCCATCCGAGCAATTGGAGCACATGTTTCCTCAAAGTCAATGCCTTTAACTTGAGTATAACCCTTTAAAACTAAACTTGATCTGTTTCTTACAACCTTTTTATCTTCATCCCACTTGTTTTGGAACACTCACATTGTTCAAATTACATTTTTATATGTAGGCCTGTGCAAAAGTTCCCATGTTTAATTTTTCTCAATCTAGTCTAGTTCTTCTCTCATTTCTTTTATCCAATTTTGGTCACTACAAGCTTATTCTAGTGACTTTGGTTCAGTCTCAGAAAGAAAACATAACAAAACTTATTCTTGAGTTTCCTTACTCCTTGTGATAATTCATCTATTCTTATTTCCAATAATTTGATCCTCGAAGTGATTCCCCTGTACATACCTCAGAGTCTTTGATGTAGTTCTCAGAGCATCCTGAGTTTAATTTTCCTTTTATTTTTCTTTATTTTCCTCCTCCTTTTACTTGTCAATGGACTCATCTGAATCATATCCTTCTAATTTATTAGATCTTCATAAATGTCTTTATCAACCTTCACATTTACACTTTCAACAATTTTGTTTAGCCTTTTGTTGTAACACTGATATGCTTTGCTTCTTGTAGAGTATCCTAGGAATATACCTTCATCTGCTTTGCTATCAAATTTTCCAAGATTATCCTCATCTCTCTAAATATAACATCTCCTTCTGAATAGCTTGAAATACTTTACTGTTAGAATCGTTCCATGCCATAGCTCATATGATGTCTTCCCATATCTTTTCCAAAATAAAATTTTATTAAGGGTGTATACTACTGTATCTATAGCTTCTCTCCACTAAAACTCTGGTAGTTCTACTCCTTTAATCATCATTATTGCTGCCTCTTGTATGGTTCTAATCATTCTTTCCACTACACCATTTTGTTGTGGTGTTCTAGGGGTAGATAGTTTTCTTCTAATTCCATGTTTCTCACATAAATTGTTAAACTCATCGAAAATAAATTCTCCTCCTCTATCAGTCCTCAAACACTTAATTCTTCTATCAACTTCATTCTCAACTCTTTTCTTGAATATTTTGAATTTTCCTAATGCTTCTAATTTCTCTTTTAAAAATGCAACCCATGTCATTCTATAATTATTATCAATTAAGAGCATGAAATATCTCTCACCTTGTATAATCCTTGTTCTAGTAAGACCACATAGGTCTATGTGCATGAAGTCCAATAGTCTGGTAGAAGATTGTTCCTTTTCTCTACATGTTCCTTTTATCTTCTTTCCTTCTTGATATTCTTTACAAATATTGTTATCTGGTTTGGTCGACCTTGGTAAATCTCTTACTACACAAGTTGAACTAATCTTCACCAAATTGTCAAAGTTGACATGACACATCTTTCTATGCTAGAGCTAGCTATCATTGAATAGATAACAAATAATTTTTTTTAGCTCCCTCTAGTTTATCCTTTTCCTCACTACAATAATAGTTCCAAATCTCTTCCGGATCTTGCAACCACCATCCTGAAACATAACATTGTAGCCATTTTCACAAATTTGTCCAACACTTAGTAGATTTTTATACAAACCATTTTCATAGTAAATATTGTAATTATTATGCTTTCCATCAAAGGTAATAGAACTAATTCCTACAATTTTTTTTTTTCTTCAGCTCCGAACCTAACAAAACCTCCATCATATTTCTCAAGTTTTACAAACTTACTCTTATCACTAGTCATATAATTTGAACATCCACTATAAATTATCCACTAATTTGTATCGCTTCTAGAATGTAAAGCAGTAGAAATAGTTTTAACAGTCTCCAAAGATAACATGTTAGAAACATCAATCTTAAGTACATCCTTTTCTAGCAAAAATAAAAAATCACCTTCTTCATAATCTAATTCATCATCTGAAATACCAATATCATCTTTAACATAATAGGCTTTCTTATTTAACTTTCTTTTACCCTCTCTAAATTTTTGTCTTGCTCCTTTCTCTGGACACCTACTAACCAAGTGACCAATCTTTACATAGCTAGAACATTTAAGAGGTGACATACCTTTATATTTTTTGGTTCCTTTCTTCAACTTCCTCACAAAATTTGCTTCCATCTCATCCAAGATTTCATCATCCGAGTCTTCCATAGTAGCTTTAAAGGTTGTCTCAAATTTAGCTGTGTCTTTTGAAAACTTCCTCGTCTCAAACAAGGTCAGAGTTTCATATAGTTATCCCCTAGTGAACTTATTTGCCTCATATACCTCTTCAATAAAAAAAATCTTATCATTGTAGCTTTCTAGTAGGGTCATCAAGATCTTCTCCATTATATCTTCATCATTTAAGGTGTTGCCACTTGAGTTCTCTGATTTCATTTATTGCACTATCACTGCTTGGAAAATAATTTGTTATATCATGTCCTTCTTCCATTCTCAAGTTGTCATATCATGCAATTCTCACAAATAGTAATATCAGAACAACCTCTAGTGCCTAATAGTATACTACACACTTTCACACAAATTCTCACATCAAACATCGATCAGATTTATCTTTTAAATATCGCATATCTTCCATACCTCATTCATTCTGATCATCCTTTACTTATACTATTCTCCTGACTACATAACCTTCCAAGTCAGCCAAACATAATTTGAAATAGGTATGTGGTAAACATTCTTAGGGTGGAAAGGAATGCAAAGTTGACCACACCACAACACACTTCATCGGTCAGATCAACACATTACATCTATCATAAATATTGTGTCTAGGGTTCATCCTCACTGACCATAGATATTGTGTGACTTTGTACATCCTGGTAGTTTTGTTGGCTACAACCCTCTACATGAGAGATAGCAAGGTGGATGTAGAAATGTTGCATTGGCTTATTTTCAAAGGAATGTTTCTTGGAGAAATGGATAGAGTAATACTAGTGGTGGATGACAATCTCATAATCTTGCATTGAGGACAATACTTTGTAGTAAAACTAGGACAAGGGAGGTGCTAAGGATTCCTATTCTCACCACTTGGAATTAGAAGAGATTTGAGACAAGAGAATTTTTAATCAAGAGCAGATTGGAGTTTTTTATATATATTCATGGGTTTTTTAGCTAAGTGGTGGGCTGAGAGAGTTATAGGAGATGATGTAGATGAAGATGAGGGCTAGGTTTAGAAATATAAGTAGTACAAGTGCTTGGATGATTTGGGAAGTATGGATTCCTCTGATGAAGAGGAGGATGGGCAGCATTTGACCCTCAAGGAAATAGAGCATCTTTCAAAGAAATAAACTAGCATCTTCTCATGAGCCAAGAGAATGAGGCAAGGATGTCTAAATTGGTTTTTTGTTCTAGACTATTTTCAACCTTTGTCAATTTGATATTGTAGATTCTCAGTTTGTGAACTAGTATGGAATTGGGAGATTTGACCATTTGGCCCTTTTCGATATGGTTTAAAATTATGTATTAACTCTTTAAATTTAATAGAAACATTCGCTTTGACCATTTACTAAGAAAAAACAATTATTATCAATTTCTTTGTCCATATAGTAATGATTTGATTACATTTACTTGAATCACCTAAGAAATTTAATTTTTCTTTAATCAAAGAACTTTTACCCAATTATAAATATTGAAACTAAACTATATGAATTAGTGAATAAATATGATATCAAGACATATAAACATACCTAACAATAGTTTATCATTTATATTTATTTTATGATATATAAATCTAAATACTTATAGTACCTATAAACTTTAATATTTTATAGACTAATAAAATAATTGTATTCACATCAATGCTTAGGTGGATAAGAATATTTTTAATGGTATGAATAGGGCAATAGAGTGAGTGGATAAAACATGGTTATTGTAAATTTAATGATCATATAAATGTCAAGGATTCATTGTAGCATTCATATTTCTTAATTATAAGTATACATAAAAATAGAATAAAATGATACGAATATATTAAACACATCTATCTAACATATACTAAAGATATCAACCTCATTCTATTTATCTATTTGTTATAATAGATATAATATGAAAATGAAACTAATATTTTCTACATCTTTAATATAAATTAATTTAACTTGTCTATATTAATGTTTTGATTGACAAATTATTTGAAAATAAATACAATTATATTAACATATCTATATAATTTATGCCATAATATAGATCCTTGGAAATAATATATACTTTGGTCTAACAAATTGTTTAAAATAAAATATAATAATACTAATTAATTATTAATTAATTATATTTAAATAGTTATGTTCCTTATTTAACTATTTGCATCAATTTTTTCACAAACTAAATTATTAAATTATTTGCTTTATTTTCTTATTTGATAATTCAAGCCCACTATAATATTTAACAATCAATTTAATTTAATTTAATTTTATCATTTATTTTCTTTTCTCCTCTTAAACAAAATTAAAAAATGAATAATATTCTTACAGATTATATGATTGGGTTGAAATTATTTTATTTGGAATAGGATTGATGGAGCTCTGTGATTTTTTAGTGCTTTTGACCACACCCTGAAGAAGGAAGTAGGATTGAGGCATGTAGGCACTGACGGGAGTTTCTCGGCATCTATGTGGAGGAGTTAATCTCCTCCACTCGGTTTGCATTTCCTACCTCACCCACTTGCTCTATTTGTTTTGTGTTTCATTTACTCTGCTCTGCGAACATTTATTACGGTTAACTCCACCCATCTGCCCACCCCACGCGATCCTAACCCTAGTTTCCAATGGAGCTGGAGTCAGATGGAGTTAATGTTAATAACCCTAAACCCACGCCACAGACAATACCAACCCTAACAAAGTCTTTCACTGAGACTGTCGCCCTGCCTGCAAATAGAGTCCGCTCATTGGCGCACTTCCTTAAGGCTCCTACAGACGAAGGACCCATTAAGGATGGTAAGTCCCCTTGCAATACCTCAGACCCCTTCTGCATTTTGCCAAATAATGAAATGTTGAATGAAATTTCTTCGGAAAAGCATAGGTTATGTGACACTGCCATATTTTTTGCTTGTGTTGATGCTTAAAAATGCCAACCTAGGAAATTCTTAGACGACTGGTTTAACAATCTATGGAGTCTTAAATTAGGGCTTAAAATCATGTTCTGTAGACAAATACAAAGAGGTCTTTTTCTCATTTTCTTTAACTCACATGAAGCCCAATTGGAAGCACTTAAACACCAGTACTGGACGGTTCGGAATACCTCTTTTCGAGCCCTAGCCTGGTCTCTAGAGGTGGTTAATGAGGAAGTCCTCGCATTATCCTCTCCCAGATGGGTCATCCTCAAAGATGTCTCCCCCTTTTCATGGAGTTTCCTTCCCCAATTAATGCAACCATTTGGCAAAATGATTTGGATAGATGAAACTGCTTGGTTGGTGCCCAACCTAGATGCAAGAATGCTTGTCTCAATTAAGCCCGGAATAAATATTCCACCATCTTTAAACCTAGATATTAATGGAGACACATTCATCTGCCCGATTGAAATGCTTTGAGGATTGAATGCATGTTTTCTCTATAAGAAAGAAGGGCATATTCATAAAAATTACCCAATTATTAGTCATAAGAAGCAAAAACATAATTCAGTTGAAACTACTGTAAACCCTAAAAATGTTAATGATCTACAATCTCCCCCTCCCCGCTCTGCTAATGTGATGTCTGCAGATCCTGATCCCACTCCTAATAAAGTTAACCCTCTCAAGCCTAATCTCGTACCTTTGGCCCCCAAACTCCTCATCCTTGTTTCCAACCCTTCTCAAAATCTTGTAGAATCGCCCTCTGATTGTTTTCAACTTGTTACCTCAAGGAAACGAAGACGTAAAATTACCCCTCTCAATGCCCTAAATCTTAGCTACTCCTCCACCAACCAATTGGCCTCTACTCATAAACTTGAGGACCCTCATCAATCCCTTGTCAGTTTTGTGGTTAGAAATATGGTTAAAAATATGGAAAACCCCAATCATGGTGATGATGATGCTAGCATTAGCAATAACCCTATAATGATCCTCGGATCTGGAACCCCCATTCAATCAGTCTCCTCTTCACTTGTAGGACTTATTTCTGACACTAACACCATGAATCCCTTGACTACATCTATGCTAAAAGAACTAGAGGACAATCATATTATAGAAGTTATTTATGCCAATAAGGGTCTAGATAAAATTAGATCTAGCACTATGCTCCCTGGCTTTCTAGTCTCCTAGTTGTCTAGGTTCGACATAGGAGGAAATGCAAATATTAGAGCTAAGCTTCCTGAAACCAATGAAGATGATGAGGACCTTATGAAAGGGTACTCCCTAAATAAAAAGAAAGGTAGGCCAGTGGGCTCCAAAAACAAGAAGAAATCTGGTGATCCATAATGGTCTCCCTACCAAGAATATTTGAGGCCTTGAGTCACCTGACAGGAAATCTGTTATTAAAAGATTTCTGGACTATCATAAAAACTTAGATTTTTTTATGTTACAAGAACTTAAATATGTTGGGTTCTCCCTCGACACTACACTTGACTTTATTTGGTGAGATGCAATCAGAGTCTGTACTCACCACCCGAGAGGAAAAGGAGGAGTTGGTCTTATCATTGCCCCTAAATGGACAATGTACCTCAAGGATAAAGGGACCTCCCCCTGTAATAGAGTAGCTTGGGTTACCTTAGATGTTAAAGGTCCTTGCTTTGGCATATGCTCCATTTATGCATCTAACAATTATAAGGAAAGAATATCCCTCTAGAATTAGCTAACTTCCCTCCCAAATATCCCTTGGGTCATGGCAGGGGATTTTAATATGACTGCATCCCAAAATGACAAGGCTGGGGGACTTCCGTTTGAATGGAAAAACTCAGAAAGACCTCACTGGGACATGTTTAAAAAACATCTGCAACTACTTGACCCCTTGGAAGGCACTAAACCTGATACCCCTAACCTATGGCACACCTGGTGCAACTTTCAGCAAAATACTAATAGGATCTACTCCAGGTTAGATAGATTCTATGCTAATAAGGACTTCTTCTCCTTTTCCCCCAACCAATTTGGGAATGCGGTTGCAGTCTTACCAACTACCCTGTCTGACCACTTCCCCATTTTAGCCATTATTAACATCAGGAAATCCATCACCCCTAGCCACCCTCGCAATAAGAAATTCTTACTTAACACCTCCTTGTTGCAAGATGAGGATGTCCTAAATGCCATCAAACTAATTAGACTCTTCAATTTGCAACCACATCTCCCCTAATCCCACACACTCAGATGGCAGAGGAACATTTCCTCCTGGTAGAATCTTCTCCAAACCATTGGCCAGAAAAAAGCCAAGGACTTTAGATTCATAGAAAAAACTCTTACTCTTCGGCTTCACTCCCTAGAACATGAAATTCAACTACAGCCTTCTTCCCCTACCTTGGCCAAACAGGTCTCTAAGGCTAGAAATATCCTCAGGAAACACCAGCAGGTTAAAATTAGAGGTGCTTTCATCAGACCCTGCAACCACTAGCTCTAGTTTGGTGATAAGGGCTCCAAAATATTCTTTAATTTACTCAGCCAAAAATAGACCAGGGAAAAAATAGATAGAATAACTATAGATGATAAGGAACTCCTGGATATCAATGACATCAAAGAAGCCTTTGAAGTGTTTTACAAGACTCTATTTACCTCTGAGGATAATGAGGCCTCGACAGATGTCCGTACCAAATATAGGAGAATTATTCCTAATAGAATCTCTAAGGACGAAGCCAGCCTCCTCAAAGTTAAGCTAACCATGCAAGAAATCAAGGATGTCATTAAGGCTCTCAAGAGTAGCAAGGCCCTAGGCCCTGATGGACTTCCTACTGAATTCTACAAAACTAACATTCACTATATCTCCAATGACCTCTATGACATCTATAATGAAGCCCTTGCCACTGGTACCCTGGGGAGTTCATAAATAGGATTATTATTAAGCTTATTCCTAAAGAAGAGGACAAAGCCCTAATTAAAAATTGGAGTCCAATTACCCTCCTCAATGTCTCCTACAAAATACTAGCCAAAGCCTTAGCCTCTCGCCTTGACAATATCCTCCCCAAATTCATCTACTCCACCCAAATAGGCTTCATTAAAGGCAGATACATCTTGGAGAATCTTGGAACGAGTTGGGAATCCATGGAATGGGGCCAGAACCTCAAACCAAGATGTCGCCATGTTCCTTGTCGACTTTGAGAAAGCATATGATAGGGTGGAATGGGACTTCATCCTCATGATGCTCTCAACCTTTGGCTTTCCTAGCGAGTTCTGTGATTATGTTCGAATCCTCCTCAAGGATGCATCCACCTTGGTTAAAGTCAATGGGACCCTCTCCCATCCTATTCCCCTATCTAGATCAATTAGGTAGGGCTTCCCCTTACCCCTGCTCTATTTGTCATTGCTTTTGATGCCTTGTATTATCTCCTTAGAGATGACACCCTATCCCCCATGTTGAAGGCATTACTCTCTTGGATGACTTTGAACTGATCAACATCCAGTTTGCTGATGATACCTCGCTCTTCCTGAAGCTCTCAAGGCACAATATTGATTCCCTTAATCAAAAACTTGTCATTTTTGATAGAGCATCTGGAGTCCGGATATCTAGCACCAAATCCATTTTTCTTGGATGGAAAGATAATCCTTCGGATTGGCTTCACCAGTTTGACTATGCGTGGGGAGGACCTAATAAATTAGTCCATTATCTTGGCATCCCCTTTTCTATATCTCCCTCTCCTAAGGACATGTGGGGCTGGGGCAAGGGAAAAATAGATAGTAAACTCAACTAGTGGGACAATAAGGTCCTCTCCCTTTCTGGTAGGATTCAAGTTTGCCAAAAAATCTTATCTTCATACATCATATACTACTCCTCGGTGTGGATGTTCAGCAACTACCAAGTCTTTGAAATCCAAAGGGATATCAGACGGTTCCTATGGTCTGATGGGAAGGGTAAAAGGAAAGCTCACGTGGTCAAGTTGACCTGGTGCCACTTGGATAAAAAACTTGGTGGGCTGGGCCTCGAGGATCTTAGGCTGCAAGGCATCTCCATTGCAGCCAAATGGATATTTCACTCACTAGAAGGATAAGAACCCTAGAAAATCCTCATTAGGAACAACATACAAAATGGTGTTCCCAAAACTGCCAAAACTTGGAAAGCCCTCCCGTTCAGTGACTTAATTGCAGGCAATTTTCTTGTGTCTATCCAAGGCTCCTGGGTGTTTAAATATCTCTGGAAAGCCTGGGAGCATGTGCGTGGTCTCATAAACAACTCGAGCATCAACTGTGACAATACCCTACACGGTGAAAGGTCAATATGGTGGAACCTGCATCAGAACTCCAAACCCCTTGCTTTAACCCAAGGTTGCTCTGCTAAGCACTGACATAATAAAGGAATCAAGTACATTATGGATATTCTAGAACATGATAACCTTATCAGCTGGGAGGCTCTTAGCGCTAAATATGATCTCCCTGCATCACATAAGAAGACATACAACATGATTAAAAATGCATGTGTTCCCTTAAATCTCCCTAAAAACACCCAAGTAGATGCCCATAGGTACCTTACATTCCTATGGAAGGATGGCTCCACCCTCCCTAAGATCAAAGCCAAATCTATCTATACCACTCAACAGTGATACCTCGGTGATCAAACATATCAACACTCCATGGTATGTTAACCATGCCCCCCACACTTGGCAGAAAACTTTTGAGAAGCTCTGGCGGTCCCCCATTCCCCCTAAAATCAAATGCTTTAGATGACAACTTATTTTGGATAGATTACCTATTAGGAATAAATCGGCTGCATATGACCGGTGTTCTATCTGCAGAAAACCTGAGACCGCGTGTCACATCTTCTTTGACTGCCCCTTTGCTAGAGAAATTGGGCTTCTCTTTGGAATTTCTATTACAGATCTTTTTTTCACTCTTGATATAGTTACTAGTTTTATTCATGGACTAAGGAAGGATACTAATCTAGTTTGGCAAATTTTATCTTCTTACATTCTCTGGTTTATTTGGAAACTTATAAATGAGGAGAAGTTCCAAGGTATTACAAGGGAACGTACTGAGTTTTTTAAAAAACTCACACATTACAAAATTGTTGTGTAGGTCTGTTTTTTGATGAACCTCAAGAGAAACAAGCTACTGCAATTCCTAAAAGATGGTAGAGCATCCATGCTTATTTACGAGATGCAAGATGGGTATGAATGGGCTAGGCTCACAGAGAACTAGACCTCCTTTGATAAGGAAATGAAGAAGATGATAAAGGATCTATAGGGCAACAGGCCTCATCCCTTCAATAGGATAGAGATGTGCTCCTAGATCCTAGCAAGAAAGAAGGTGGTTTGGATGGAAGGAGAACAAGGCTGGACCACATGGCTAGAGGACCAAGATGAGGTTCTCTAATAATTATTTACTCTATTGTGTCCCCTTCTTTTGGTTAAAGAGATAATTGTATATAATCCTCTCTCAGGCTCCTCAGTTGGGCGGTTGAGGCCCTGCCCCCCACTCCCTAGTTTTGTATACACTCTCCGTCTATTTTTGGACTCTCAATATCTAATATAAAAAAATAATAATATTCTTACCTACTAAACATAACCATGGATCACTTATTTACCACAAAGCATAAGTTTATAGGAAAATTATAGAAACAACTCCTTAGAAACCTTAACTACCTACTTAGCAACTTAAAAATAAAATATTATTTCTCTTACCTACCCTTCTTAACCATTGGATCACTTATTTGACACATCACATAATTTTAGTTTAAAAATATAGAAACATCTCCTTAAAATTTTTAACTATGCTATGTAATCATTGGATCAAAAAATAAGCAAATCTTTGAAATTCAAAATTATTGATTTACCCTAAAAACAAAATAATGTTTCTATCACCTAACCAAGTTCCTAACTATTAGATCACTTATTTTCCATGGGGCATAAGTTTGGTGGAAAATTATGGAAACAATTCCTTGGAAATATTAAATAATATTTCGCTTGCATACCCTTCTTAACCCTTGGATTACTTATTTGCCATAGGGCATAAGTTTAGAGTAAAATTATAGAGAACTTCAAAATTTTAAATATCCTATGTAACCACTGGATCACAAATAAGCAAATCTTTGAAAATTGAAACAATTGATTTGCATTAAAAATAAAATAATTTTTCTCTTACCTACCCTTCTTAGCTATTGGATTACATATTTTTCACGTGACATTAGTTTAGTTGAAAATTAGAGGAACAACTTCTTGAAAATTTAACTATCCTATAGAACCATTTAATCATGATATGAGAACATCTTTGAAAATTGAAACTATTGATTTGCCTAAAAATAAAATAATATTACTCTTACTTACCATATTTGAAACAAAGTTTAATTTTAGTTGAAAATTATAGAAACAACTCCTTGGAAATCTTAACCACCCATGTAACCATTGTATTAGAGATAGACTACTCTTTGAAAATTGAAACTATAGATTTATTTTTCTTACCTACCCTTCTTAGCTATTGGATAGCTTGTTTCAAACCATTTATTTTGTCTACCTACCCACTAGATCTACTTTGAGTAATTTCAATTTATCCATTCAACTATTTATTTTACTCCACCCATCAATTGTTTCAAATGTGTCATACTCTGTCTCACGGCCTTCACTTGTTTGAATGACCTAGGAGGTGCTAACTTGCAGATTATGTGGAGAAAGCGCGTTCAAAAATTTTATGTTGTAGGTTATTACAATGAAAAGCTTCAATAGATAGAGGAAAGTATACAAGTATGCGTATGAATGAGTCTTTTAGTTTTCCATTATTTCTCACATAAGAATGATAAAAAAATTTAACTTTCTTTACCATTTTCCATATAATGCTCAGGTTGATATTTCCTTTTTTTTTAATACATTTAACTTTTTAGTTTTTTAAGAATAATTGTATTATTAAACTCATATGTTAACTCATGTTTATGTGTAATTTAAATTATTTTCTCTACATCTTGATAGAAGTAGTTTAGTTTATTGAGGTACTGTTGTGGTCGAAAAGGAGCAACCATGCAACATGCTCTTCATCTTGCCTTTGCCACCAAAGGCACCGATGGAAGCTGCTATAAGTGTCTTTCTTTTTTTTTCAATTTTGTTTGACATAGATCCAAAAAAAATTTCAAAAGTATAATTTTAGGGTTTTATGAAGCATTGTGTTAACTCTCATCTATATGGTCTATTAAATCTCAGATAATTGAGAGAGATATGTTGAATAAAACAACATAGGCCTAGGCTAGGGTAACTAGGGTAATCAGTCTTAAAAGAATTCTGTGGCTTCAAATTTTATGCATAATATAATTTATTTTAATTTCATTTCCTAATTATTCAGTTGAAATAGAAATATATTTCTCTTAGAGGTATGTAATGGAATGGATTATAAAAAGTATTTATATGAAGTCATTAAAATTTTGTCCATTCATGTAGAGAACAAAAAGAAGAAGCAATCGACTTGCGAATATGGCTCAAGTGGAGGCATCTGAACACTCTCTTCAAGTGGTATATGTTCTGGAGATTGTAGGCATCTGAACACTCTCTTCAAGTGGTATATGTTCTGGAGATTGTAGCATATATTTTATATCATTCTTCTTTTTCTTCTTCCACTTGATGTGCTTTGATGTGCTTTATCTTTTTCTACATCTGCTTCAATTGAATCCGGATATGCAGAAAAATATAAAACACCTCAAGTGAAAGAAGACGAGAAGAATGATACAAAATATCTATTACAATTTCCAACATATACACTGCTCTGCAGTGGTCATCAATTTCATGATCGACGGTCAATTGACTTCTTGGAGAAAACCGATTGCAAATTTACAAAAGGCGAGTTCAGATAAATGTTTCACCTTCAATAGATTACTGGTCTGAGAATGGTGCCAATAGTTCGAGATTGTTGCTCAACAAAATAATTGACCCACCAGTACAATTGTTTGACCCAATGGGATGCTACTATTGTAGTATGTAGAGAGTATTCTAGATTACAGAAAAGAAGATTACTGGATATGAAATGGGTGCAAATTGAAGAATGAATGTTCGCCCAGCTGTTTTGGGTTATCAGAAGTATAGTTTCCCACCCATCCGGTCAATCAAAGGGTTCTATCATTTTCTGATAGAGGAAGTGAAAAAAAAATGAAATTAATTTTCTCCATTTGATGGAGGTTTATTGTAGATCATGAAATAACATTCATTATTTGTAAAGGTGTCTACTAAAATACTAGAAGCTTTTTAAGAGAAGGAAACAATAATGTTATTGTGTTGTCTGGTAATAAATCAATTTTATTCTATAGAGTTTAAGAATTTTATCTGAGATGATAATTGTATTATTTTACGTGATAATTTGAAAAATACCAATGAAGAAACTTTATCAGATATAAGAAAAGCACTCATCAATTGACAGACGTTTCTAAGAAAGTAGAACAATGCAAACCCCAAAAGTTTGTTTCAGCAAACAACTAAACAGCATTGATATGCGAAAAATACCATGAAAGGCGAGTATTATTTTTGCTACTTTGTATTCGTGTCTAACTCATACTAAAAATCATTTTGAAGCATTCCTGAGAACTTCCATTACCCACCATGGAGAAATAGAAGACATAATATAACATGGAAACACCCTTTTCCTTTTTATGATATTTATGATACGTGCTGGACTAACAACTCGATGATAGCTTTTAAAGGCAGTGACAGATTGCAGTTTTAGGGTTCGCTGTTAGTATTGGGAAGGAGAAAGATCAGTGGCCTTTCACTGCCCTTCTAATCGCTTTTGCTGTTAGTATAATAATAATAACCTGAATGATTTTCAATGGATGGGGTAATTAGATTAAAGATTTACAAGGAGAAATCAGAATGGTCGTGGTATTTGGGGGTTACCTTTTAATCAACGTGTAGTATTGATCTGAGAAATTTTCAGACACAATGCGGCACTATCAGGATCGTATAGTTATGGTACGAGGATCATTTACAATTAAGGAGTTGAATACGATCACAGTTAAGTTAAATGATTCGAAGTTTATTAACAAATTCTTGAAACCAAGCAATAATCGTTTTCCAAGAATTCAAAATTTTAATATGAAATATTATTAAGTTATTTAATCTCAAAGGTGGACTGCGGTAACATTAATTACTTAATGTAGTATCATTGTGGATGGCTATAATTGTTTATAGATTATTTTCTATTGTAAAAAGCTAATGTAAAGTTAATATAAGGAGTTAAATTATAAAATAATAGATATTATGTCAGGAAATGAGATCCAAGTTGGATTAGGGATAGGATTCAATTAAGTTTATGCTTTTGGTTAGGTAAGCTAATCAGTCAGTAATAATTACATTTCAATTCACATTTTAAATCAATTAGAGATAAATAATGGGTAGGATTAGGGTTAAGTTCAATTCTATAAATCAATTAAGATTATGCATAAATTAAATTAGGGTTAGGATTAATTCACTATTGCAATTATATATAAGGTTTGGGTTAACCTTCACCAAGGTTTCATTTGAGCTAAATATAATAAATAAAATAAAATAAAATAGACACCTCAAAAATGATATTTCTCATGTCGTTCAAATAGATTTCTCTAGATATAGATATGTCAATATTACACTAGAGTTTACTATAATCATATGATGGAGCTTAGAAACTCATTTTCACAAAACAAAAAGCCTTGGAGAACATTTATTTTCAAAAGAAATCAAATTCAACAATCACATTAATTTACTATTAGGAAATTGGCATGCCCACTTTTTACCCAAGTGAACATGACACAATACTAACAATTTTTTTTTCAGCTTTAAAGAAATTTAACATAATATTTTAATGAAAATGTAAAGCCTATAATGTACACACTTAAGAGATACAATAAATCATAAATAAATTACACCAAACTTAACTAATTTCCAAAATATTTTTTTTGAAAGTTGCAACATATTACATTTGTAAAACTACTCTAAAATATAACTGGAATCCATGCAAACTAAAGATTCTTCTAGTTACAACTAAATGTACCTTCTGTGTACTTAAGTTTCTTTTGCAATTTGGTAGTTATATATTTTCCTTTCTTCCCATACTTGCACCTACAAGTTGTCTACTCATCTATATGTACAACACAAGGTCAGAGGATTATTAGAAACATGATCATCCTGACAAATCAGTCCATTACTTTTAATTGGATTAGTCATACAATAGTCAACTAATAAGTTTGCAAATATGAACGAGGAATGCATAAGATTGGGAAGGAGTGGTAAGACTAGCAAACATAGAAGGACAAGACCTAAAGGTTAGACCTAGTGTCTCTTGGGCTCACCACAAATCAGTCCATTACATTGTAGTTCATAAAACAATTTAAAAACCTAAATAGTCCCCTTCAGGCCTATATCTCTTTACTTTAAGGAGAGACTCATATGAATAGGTGTTCACAATAGCATGAAAAATCTACCCATAATATTATCTCAATTGTTACTTAATGGGGCCATAACATTTTCCAATAATCATAATCCACATGAAAACTAATGTCCACCTATTTGTTTTGATATAAACTTTATTAGGACCTAAATGAGTTAAACAAATGTTCAACTAGTAGAACAAGGTGTTTAACTAATATAAGTCAATATCATAACATTTATCTCTCCAATAGAGTGAAAGGTGGAATTATTCAATGAATAATAGACCCAATTGCTAATCTAATTGAAAATTAGCAAGAATAACTAGTTATTCTACAATCATCACTTAAATAAACACTAAAATACTTATCCAATATAAACTTAATACTCCAAAGAATCTTAATACTTGGTACAAGAAACCCAACTACACTTCATGGAGCCATAAAAATACTGATGTACATCAAATAAATTCCTAGTCATCATTGATGGATATTAAAAAGGGACAAATGCAAGTCACAACAGGCTAAAGCTATTCTAGCTCCAAAATAGACATTTCGTAGGATGTGTTAGTGACATGTTAGTCAATCATAACCATTAATTGCAAAATTGATGGTATAAAACGCTCGACTAACACGCGTGTTAGTTAATTCGTACTGTCTTTTTGAAACCAGAATAGATGCATCCCTCACAACATTTGTCTCCTACAATAATTAGATATAACTTGAGGTAAGAATCCCAACTTTCGATCGTTGCTAACCAAAACTAATCACCAACGGAAATCTGAAGCTAATCTATGTAGAACAAGTGCATATATGTTAATTCATAACTCATACATATATAAAGATTCTAAAGAAAATTCACCTCGTCTTTAATTTACACGAGAATCTAATTACTTTAATCCGATGTTACAATTAGGAAGAAGCAATTAACTATAGGCTATCTCTAACCCAACATGCAATTTAACTTGACATTGCTAGTTTCTTATAAATATTTTCAAATGATAAAACTTTATTTTCAGCAAAGAAATATTAATCCAACTTTTAGGAATTCAAGCACAATGATCATGATGCTGGCCACATATTCGGGGATAGCTTGACAATAACAGTCTCTGGCTAACAAAGTTATGAACTAACGAGAATCTTTCTATCATTTCCTCAAACCTGTAACTAAATACCATCAATATTTCCATCCTAAAATCATTTGTGCTAAAGTTCAGAGTGTGGATAGATACTGAACAAAATGAGTGTTGTTACCCAAATGTGTCGATACATATGAACATGAGGTAGAAACTGAGCCTAGGCAGAAAATAAAAATCTGGAATCTATGTTAGCAAATAGAAAAAAATGGAAAGAATGGCAATCTGAATATAATTTGTAGTAGGAGGCAAAAATAGTTGTAAATTGTTATACAAAACTATCAGAAACAGAAAAACCTAATAAAATAAACTAACGAAAAATTAATCTAAATAAAACTAAACCCCTGATGAAATATTAACATCCCCCCCTTAATTTGAAGGGGTTAAGCTGAGCATTTCTCTGAACTTTTCAAACTTTTCTTTGCCCAAAGCCTTGGTAAGAATATCTATTGGTTGATCTGCAGTGGGGCAATATTTAAGGTATATGCTGCCATCTTTCAGATTAGAATTAAATGAATCTTTGTATTGATGTGCTTGGTGTGATCATGAAATACTGAATTTTTAGCCATTTTGATAGTAGATTGATTATCAATGAAGAGTGGAGTTGATGAAATCTATGGTGTCTGCAAGTCTTAAGAATTCTTTGAAGCCATAAGATTTCGCGAGTTGCTTCAAAGGTGGCTGGAACATATTGCTTTTTAGATCTCCAAGAGATGACAACAGATCCAAGATATATTAAATACTCGGATGTAGATTTTCCATATGTGGAATCACCTGCATAATTAGAATCGGAATAGCCAACCAAAAAAAATTGGTTTTTCTTGGAGTATTTGAGCCCATTGTGTTGAGTACCTTGCAAATAGAAAAGAATGTGTTTGACCGCTAACCAATGAGTTTCTCTAGGT
>NW_026729384.1:0-81921 GCF_030272615.1 Cryptomeria japonica | reverse complement strand
AACTGCGATCTGACTTCAACAAGTTACTGACCTACCACACCGATCTGCAATCACCAACGATCAAACCGAGAGACCGGCGAGGAAAGATGTTGTTGAGTCGAGAGAGGGTGGTAGGTTGGGGAGCTTGGAAGATACAGTCCATTTCATAGTGTCAGTATTTCCCCTCTCCAATTGAAGCAGGTTGGTCCAGTAGCAGTATGAGGGGGGGAGTTCAACCTTGCCCTCGTACTACTGGGTTGCCATCTATCTGGAGGTTTACTACAGTGGATGGGTGGAGATGGTACTGGCTCTGCTTCTCCAGTTGTTCGAGTAAGTAGACTATTCGGGGAGTAGTGACTCGAGTGACTGGAGCAAGCAGTAGGGGTGGATGGGTTCGAGCTGGAACATCTATGGGGAGAGAGCTAGCTCTTTAGCTGTAGGTGTGACTGTTCGAGCCGACTGTTTCTTCGAGGAGATAGCTCTTCGAGCTCATGCCGGATGCAACACTATATCGTCGGGGAACCTAATCTGTTCAAGACCACAACAGCTAGTAGATAGTTGGGGTTTCCCCCCCGTTCCTTCCCGTCCTTCAAATAAAATACTTAATAATGTTGATTAGCGTGGGCCGGAGGAGCCCCTTGAGAGAACGACCCTCCTTTTCCCGTGCCCACTGCCCTTATCAGATTGCTGTCCTGCCCCACCCTATGCGTGCTTCGCCTGAAGCATCCCTTCTAGTTCGCGATCGATATCGAGATTCATTTGTAGAAGAGAGACCCCGTTGCAAAGGAAACAAAGGTAGTAGCGCCAGGAAACGCAGGGGTATAGAAGGCAGTAACAGAAGCGTAGGCGGAAAAAGAAGGGGCAGCTAATCGAGTTGAGTCAGTATCCGTCCCAGCATATTTCCTAACATCTATTCCTGTTAGAGAGCCAACCTGTCCCCCAGTGCTAGTAGCAGGTTATCCAGTATAAGCAAATCCAGTGAGAGATCAAGATTCAAATCCGGATGCGAAGCGGCAGACCCTCTGATAGCCAACACCCCGAAAAAACGGGATCCTTTCCAATGCCAGTACTTCTTATTTTTCGGTTCCATACCCGCCTGCCATCACCAGCAAAAGCAGAACCAGCTAAGGCTACGTCAGCTGAGAGAACAGAGTCAGTTGATCGAGTAAAAGCAGAAAAAGCACCAATAGGAGTAGCACCAATAAGAAAGACCCATAATGAATACAGCGCCCTCGTTCTCAGGTAGCAGATCCCACCAATCCGGGGCAAGAGAATTCCAATGACCCAGGAAGCAATTTAAGTTTACCCATACCCACCAGTTTGAATGGAGTGGTTGTGTCTTCCCCATTCTTCTTTGACCGGACCAGATCTGGTTGTTTCGCTCGTTTCCCCATCCCATTCCACTATAGTGGCGGTGCGATTGTAGTGTAGCACGTGTGTGGCTCAGCCCATAACGAGAATGAGGACCGTCATCCCCACCGAGAGCCCCCTTCTCGCAACAACAATAGCTCCCAACTATAATCCACCCACCCTGGGAGGAAACGGGGACCCCCTGTATATATATATATATATATGGCACCCTGCCTGCATAGTTGCTTCGCTGCTTCCTTCGGTGGGCCCGAAGTTTGTATCCGTCCGCCCCATCCTCTCAACTATACTAGCAGCCGGGGGATAGTCCTAGGGGTAGGTATGCGGCTGGAAGCTTGGATCCTTCCTTCGGTGGGCACCAAGCTTGTATCCGCCCTACCGCGACCCTTATAGCCGTGGGGGGTAGGAGTGGGCCTAGATATCCGGCCCATGGCCACGGCTATAGAGGTAGCGGTAGCGGTAGGCCCCCCACGGGCCCTACTATAATAACTATAGAGCCCCCACAACTATTAGAGTTGTTCCCTATTTACTCTCTGCGCCCTCCTATACTATAGGGCCCTATAGAATAGAAAGGGCCCTACTAGAAACTAGGGGCCACTATAAAGGATAGGGGAAAGGCTGATTAGGACAACTGAACTCCGGTTGAGTGAACTATAGTCCTCGAAGGAGTTCAGGTCGAGTGCATGCTATCGGTCGACCAGGTCGAGTGCGGGGGCTATCTCCCAGTTTGAAAGCTCCGGTCGAGGGAAATCCTCTCCCGAGTCCTTAAGATCGATTCCCTTCGGACCGTTCCTCTCCCACCCTCTCCCCTTTCTTCAATAGGGCTTTCTCGACCCCGATAGGGCCTTACCCCAACTATCGTTTCCGGGCCCTGACCCAGATATGGAGACTATAGTTGCGTTCCTCCATTCAACTAGAGTCCCGCACTACAAGATCATCGTTCGCGTCCGGAGTCGCAGGTACCATGAACTATAGTTGGGCAACAACTCTAGTTGAGTTTTCGGGAGAACCGGTGGGAAACTATAGTCGCGGACTGGAACAATTCAATCCATCCCTTCATAGTATACGGCATGGTCGCGGTTAGTTTAGTTTAGTTTAGTCTGGTTTGGTCAACTAAACTATATGCTGGTTTAGTCTAGTTTAGTCTGGTTTGCCCTACTATTCTAAGGGGTCTAGTTCAGTTAAGTCTGGTTTAGTCTAGTTCGGTTTGGTCTAGTTTGGTTCAGTCTAGTTGAGTTGACGAAAAGAGTTCGTCACCACTCAACTCTAGTTTCCATTGATCCCCTACGGGGATCGCGGACAACGTCGAAGTCCGTCCTCCCTGAAGCCCACCCCCGAAAGTGCCCCATTCATTATTGGGGTGGGTGGATGTGCCGTTGGCATGTTACGTATATAATCTGGCCGACGATTTCTCCGAAACTTCTCTATCGCTATCGGGGAACCCGGCCATCTATATTCTATACGTAACATGCCCCCCGGGCTCCCACTATATTGCCGGTTCAGAGGGTTCCCATGGCTATTGCCGGTTCAGAGGGTATGTATATTGCCGGTTCAGAGGGCTTCTATGGCTATTGCCGGTGCAAAGGTAGATAACTATTCAACAACTATAATGGGGGGGTATAGTAATTTGGCGCATTAATGAACTGATTAATAAAAAGGGAGATAGTTTTCTATTATCCGGAACTATCTCTATCACTCAATTATTCCAAATCATTCGCTCTATAGGTATCTCTATACGCATCTCTACCACGATCACTAGTATTTATACCAGCATCATGAGCAGCTGAACCATGGGTATTAGTATCTGGATCACTAGCATCTGTATCTGGACCACTAGTATCTATACCAGCATCTGGAACTACGAGCATCTGAGTCATGAGCATTACGACTTCGAGCATCAATGACGAGAGGACCTTTACCTGGAGCTAGTGATGGATCAACTGGTTAAACTACCGTATCGGCGTCTTTGGGTGAGTACTAAGTCAATGTAAAGGTAAACTACTTCTGAAGCTATCTGTGACTATGCTTTAGGTACCTATGCCTCTGCAGGATATACTTATGGATCAACGCCTGGTTAAACCAAGTCACTAGAATCTACTTAATCAACCGGTGCTACCAAAGCTTCTTCTGCTTATGGGTATCGATCCGGAGCTTCCGGATCAACTCAAGCTATGGGTGTTGCTTATGTATGATGGCTTTGTCTCCATGACCGATGCTGGGTATCGATCTAGACTTGGTTAAGACGCTGGCTTCGCTTCTTCTCTTGCGACGATAAACTCCTGCTACTTAATCCATCCTGGAAGAGATGGCTACTGTTGGTGGATCCATAAGTCGCTATGGGTCTTGATCTCGATCAGTTACTAGTGTAGGTGTTATTGGCACTGGATCAACTGAATCAATAGGTGGTGTTGCTGGATCTACCAATGGTGGATAAGCCGGATCAGCTGGTTCAACCGAGTCCCATATAATGTCGAGGGCTGCCTATGCTTCTCTAGCCATCCCTTCCACTGCTACCGGTGGTGCTTCTATCTTAGCTACCCCTACCATTCTATAGGCCCCTACTATTCTAAAGGGGGTGCCCCCCCTTTCTATAGTTTTCTAAAGGGTGCTATTGGTGCTTCTACTGGTACTGAACCGACTACAGAAAACAACCTCAACTGGATCTACTGACTCTATTGACTCTACTGGATCGCCTATAGAATGGTAGGGGCAGGATCTACTTATGCTGAATCTGCTGCTACTGCCCTTACCTATGCCAACGTAGCTATTGGCTATAGTTGCGACCGAAGCTACTGGTAATGGCTCAGATGCGAGAAGATGCTTATGGATATGGGTCTGGATCACGAAGGTCATGATCTGGACCTCGATCTGTATCTGTATATGTCTATGTCCCCGCTCTGGTTCAACCTATGCTGGTACTACTACTGGTTCACCTGGTTCAAGCCAAGCAACTGGATCAAGGTAAGCAACTGTAGCTACTGGATATGTGTCTGGACGAGATGCTGGCTAAGATGCTGCTACTGGTACGGCTTACTCTGCAACCTATGCCTATGTCTTTGCTATTGGTGCTTATTCTACTGGTTTCACCATTGGATCTGGACCCGGCCTTAGAATAGTAGGGGCTTAGTAGCTACTGGTATATATGCTACAGGTCTATATATATATATATATATGCTGCTGGATCTTCGCCTGGTGTATCAATGTAAACAGTTGCTTCAGAGTCAACTGCTGCTTATGGATATGCTTACTTCGCTATTGGTGCGGGTCGGTGCTTCTACAAGTGGTGCTTCAACAGGTTCAAGGTCAACTAGGTGTTATGGTACTGGATTTGGTACTGGATATGCTACCACTGGTGGTGCTTGCTATGGATCCGTAACTGGTACTACTGGATATGTATCTGTACCTGGTGCTGGATCCCTTTAGAATAGTAGGGCTGGATCAACTGCATCTGGATCGAGATCAACTGCTTCATCCTCTCCTCAACCCCTTTCAAATAGTCGGGGAGATACCGACTACCTATAGAATGGTAGGGGGGTGGGTGGGAATATAGAAAGTTACCTCATGCACACCCGCTCAAGTTCACCCACCCTGCTGCCCCAACTAGAGTTGCTTTCTCACCCTGCAGAATAATGGCTTACTCTAGCAGGTTAATAATAATAATAATAATAATTATTAAGGGGGGGGGGCAGGGGGGGAAAACTAGGGCGTGTGTGGGGATGGGCGAGGGGTTTAGGGCTCCCTCCCACCCTACTATAGCAGTCGAGTCTCGTGTGTGGGGATGGGCTTATTCCCACCCACCCAGGTTGGGGGAGCCCCTATACTATTGTTGCAGTCGAGTCTCGCCAAGAGCCCGATGGTCGAGTGTCGTAACTACAGATAGATAGATAGAGGGGCCCACCCCGGGGAACTATTGAGCCCCACTACTAATCTACAATTATTGATTTGGGTGGGTGGGGGGGGGCCGGACTTATCCTATATCCTCCCGCCAATATCGAGAGCAGCCCTCCCGCCCCCCCCCGGGAGGGTTATATATCATTGCCGGGTGGGGGCGGGAATCATAGTTCCCCGGTTCTATTCCCTCTCTTTTTCTAAAGGATCCGGCCAGTACCCACTGGAATGCCCCATAGAATAGTAGGGGCTCGCTGGAACTGGACTCCTATTTGTGAAGGAAGAATCAAACGAGTCACCTGTGCCTACTGGGTGGGTGGGATCTATAGTAGTCACGGGGTGGGAGCGGACCGATAAAGTGGTGGTATGAATAAGGAAGAGGTTAGATACTAGAGTTTCAGTTTTGGATAGCTATAGTAGAGGGAAAGGGGTTGGGATCCAAACTGAACTATGAAACTACCTAAATCATCCTGGAGCTGTCTATCTCCTCCTTTCCTCCTTATTCTAGCTTATTCTAGCTTCAAATAGCGGGCTGATTCCCTAGGGGTGGGTGGGAGGAGGCTGGGGGCCGTATCCTCGCGAACAGTAGGGCACTGATTAATGGCAGAAACAACTAGAACTCCCACCAACTATCGAGTGTTATTCTAGCTTATTCTAGCTCGATTCTAGCAACTATCGAGTGCAGGGGTCTAGTTATTTACTGCTTTCTAGCCCCCCCTACCCCCCAGCCGCTATAGTTCTATGGTTCTAAAGGGCCCCCGCCCGGCGCCCCTTACCCTTATAATAGTAGGGGTAGGGATTGACTGATTCCCTTCCCCGCCCCCCCCCACCCCCCCATTATAGTTGGCTGGGGGCATAACCGGGGCCGTACTCTCACAAGCTGATGCCATTGGGGTGGGTGGAGGAGGTTCTTCTAGCAGGCGTACATTAATTGACTGGGGGTTTATTAATGCCCATTATTCTATAGGCTCGCCCGGTTATGCCCCCATAGAATTGTAGGGGGCTGGTACTGCAGTCAAGACTCGACTCGATTCTAGCCCCCCCTACTATTCGCTTGACTAGGGTTCGCTTTCTCGCAAGCGGATCCTTAGAATAGTAGGGTTGATTAATTAGCCCCATAGAATTGTAGGGGGCTCTTCAGGGTGGGAAACTAGAGTTCCGGGTGTTCATGTGGAAGATAAAGCAGGGTGGGGGGTATAGTTCCCCCGGAGATAGTGGCCGATAGATAACCTCTCTTATCTTCCCGCAGCCGATCAGCGGGTTCGCTCCGATCCGCTGCATCTACTCTACTATAGGGTAGGGAGACCGACTGATGGATGATGTGATGTGGTGCTCAACCCCCTCTATCTCTACGGGGGGGAGGGCGACCCTATCGTACGATATGGGATATGGGGCACGACCAGAACTCCAACCGCATTTATTGCTGTATACATCTCTCCCGAGCAAGCAGAACAGCTATATAGATAGAGGCTGTCTCATTCCGTGTTCTGAGCTTCGGCTTATCTATCTCCATAGAATAGTAGGGGCCCCCCCACCCAATTCATCACGTCAAAGCTCGGATGAGAGAGATGACGAATGGGCTTGACTCCCCGCACTCCCCCCCGATCATAGGCGGGGCATTCATAATCCATATGGCGACCAGATCTCTATAGATGGGGTTGGCGGGCGAGCGCAGCTGTATATTGAATTGATTGTCCGCACTCCCCCGTCCCTATATCTCTCCAATCCATACCATAGCTGGTTTATAGTAGGCCGTCGAGAGAGAGCATAAATGTGCCCCTCGATCAGGATACGATAGGCACTATGTAGGGTAGGCCTTTTTCGGAGCATGCAACTTCTCCTGACTATAGATAGTTCCGTGGGAGCCCGAGTAGGGCCCATCCATCTATATTTATTATATGCCCAAGCAGCCCATCCCCCTCTAGATGTATAGATGAGATGAAACAAGGCGGGCGCCCCTCTTTTCTCTCGATTGTGCCGACTCCCAACTCTATATGGATAAGCAGATTAGATATAGGGTGCTATAGTGATGCAGTCCAGACTCTCTACTAGATACGTAACATGACGAGATGACTGATATCAATCAGTCGAGTTGAGCCCACCCCTCTCTCCACTCTCCAGGGGACGGATGGACGGTTACCCTCTCTCGCTCTCCCAGCTGTTCTGCATATGGATAGGGAGGGGCCAGCGGCCATATAGAGAGAGAGGGGCTCTCCCAGCTCAGATTTCGTATTACGTAGAGAATAGATGGATGATGGATGATCATGAAGACCTCTCCCGCCCATAGCCCCATCCCCATCTATAGAGATCAGATCTGGCCCTCCCAGTTCTATTGTTGGTCGAGACTCTACTAAGATACAAAGGATGCCCCCCCATATCTAGATAGGGTAGGGGGTGCCCCTATCCTCTAAACTATCGGTAGATGGAGTGCCCCCCCCCCTCCATTATAGTTGTTTAGTTGGTGGGTGGGAGGAGAGGTATAGGCGGCGCCAAGTTCCTCTATCGGATCAAATCATTCGTATTACGTAATAGTCTGGATAGAGAGTTGGGTCGGTTGAGGCGATCGTAGACGGCCCAGGGGTGGGTGGGGGGAGATAGTGAGATTGGATTGGATTAGAGTTCCCCTATCTATCTATATTGCCCTCCATCACATCAGTAGCCCTCTATCCATAGTTGCGATGGGGCGGAACCTTGGCAGAACAATGATGAACATCCAAATGCAAGATAGGGAGATAGGGCCGTCCAAGGCCCGGCATCCTATCATCCTCTCCGATTTCTTCCGTCTTCCCTGGGGGTCCACCCAGTACCACTCCTCAATGTACTCTTCCAATAGTTCGATTTGAATTATGAGGGAATGGCCTTTCTAGCTCATGGTTCGATTCACTCATCAGCTATTCGGATCAGAATCGGGATTCAGAATCTAGCTCTTTCCCTATCTTCTCTGCGCCTTAGGGCGCACTCTTCATGGGCATCTATAGCAGCTGGGGCCCCTGCGTCCGAATCTAGAGATAACAAGGGGGCCCGATGGAGGAGCCCTATTTAGATTCCGTAATAGAGGGGGTCGAGTTCGGTTCGGGCCTTTCTCGCCGACGTCCCCAGATAGATATATAGGGCTCCCCAGATCGGGCTCCTAAGGATCGGGGGACTTTCGACCCTCTGCTCACTTTATATACATATCTGCTCGTGTACTTTGATGATTCGCACGTGCATGGCAACCCTACCGCAACGGAAGATATCTAGAGGGGGGGCCGCCTATAGAATAGATCTATGGGGAAATGAGGAGCAACAGTGCCAGTTCTAATCTCACTGAGCCCGAACCTATGGCCATGGCAATGGAAATGGGATCCGGCCCTCTCTCTATCAACCACGGGGGCACCACTCTGCTGGGGGGACACAATCCATCTGCCGATGAAGCCTGGTCTTGGTGATCTCACTCTCTATATAGAATAGAGGGCGAACAACAACTAGAATTGCCCTCCTATCAAGTCACTTTCCACCCACTCAATTAATCAGTCAATTAATAAGCCCCATCTCCTCCCACCCACCCACCCCAACCTCCCACGGGGGCCCTTTAGAATAGTAGGGGGCTAGGATAAGCATGCAGGGTAGGGGGCCCCCACCCAACTTTATTATCTTATTATAGCAACTAGAATTGTTACTCTAGCCCCCTACTATTCGCGAATGGGCTCCCTTAGGATTAATGCCACTTGCTATCCTTACTCTCACAAGTGAATTAATCCGTTGGAAGGCAAGTTGATTAATCCTAAGAGCAAGTGGCATTCGAGCCGGTTGGGAAGCAGGTTAATGCCATTTACCAATTCTATGGGCGATTCTAGCAACGGCACGAGTGCAGGGGTCTAGTTATTTACTGATGCCATTTTGAAGCCCCTACTATTTGCCTTCTAACATTCATTCCTAGCGAGCTGATTCCTTTAGAATAGTAGGGAACTCGAATGAACTGATTCGAGCCCTCAAATTCTATCGGGGTATCTCGCCCTACTATTCTATGGGAGGGAGATTCTAGTTGAGGTAGATTAATTGGCGGGGCCTATCTAATCTAGCATGGCATATAGATAGTCCCGTCGGCCGGGGTCCCAATGCAGACCAGATCCAGGACTATAGGGAGTCGCCCCAGATAGATGGTCTGCATTGGGGGCTCGACCGCCCCATTGAGATGAGACATAAAGGGCTAGGCTACATCATCCATCCATTATAGTAGCCGTGATAAAGCAGACTGATGACTGAGAGATATTACGTAGATAATAGATGGATGATCCTCTTCCGCCCCCACCCCCCACCCCATAGTAGATTGAGTAGAGATAGGAGTAGATGGATATGGATGTATAGGCCCCCAACCCCAACCTATTAATAATCTGTACCCCTACTATTCTAAGTTGGGCATTCCAGTGGGTGATAGTAGGCCATCCAGCTTAAAAGGTTGAGGAAGGGGGCTGGGGGTAGGGCTAGCAACTAGAATTGTTACTCTAGCAAGCTGATGCCATTGGAGGGCCCCCTACAATTCTAGGGGGTTTATTTTGACTACTCGACTCGAGCCTTCTAGCAGGCTTATTAATTAGGCAGAATTGAGGAGGGCCCTGGGTTCTGTTCGAAAGTAATAGCCCCGCCACCATCTCGTTTCAACTGCCTACTAGTCAATCGGGTGGGTGGGAAACTCTAGTTGCCTCCTTAGGTCGGAACTCTATATCGCTCACGCCACTTTATAGACCGTCCGTATATAGTTGCGCCAGTTCCGTTTCCTAGATAGATAGATTCTAGTAAAGGGATTGTTTAGATAGATTCTAGTAAGCGAGAAAGTAATCAGACTATAAGAGGCGAAAACACAGATCTGTTATATACTCCAGGGTGGGCCCCTAAACTAATCTTCCTCTGCACCAGGGGGGCTATGGTGGAGGATATAGAAGTCGGGGTGGGAACTTAGGAGGAGCCCCTACTATTCTAAGGGGGCCGGGCCGGCCTAAATTCATATCTTTATTCGACTGGGTCAACTCGATCTCCAGCTAATAGGTAGGTCTAAATATACTGAGTCTCGATCTATAACTGGCACTGGGTTCACTTCATAAATTGGAGAAACGAAGTAGGTCAGCCGGCCATGGAACTGATACCTTTGCTATCTTCGTAGTGGGAACTGGAACTTAGTAAAGTAGACCAGTAACTAAATCTCCAACCACTATCTATGCTTCCACCTCTGCCTCTGATGCCTTAGCCTTTACTTCTGATGCCATCCTTTATTCTGCTATGACCTCTGCTCGGGGAACTATCGAGCCCCACCCAACCCGGACTTATCCTATATCCTCCGAAACAAGCGGGCCCCCTTAATTAATTAGCCAATTCTAGTAGTAATTGCCCTCCTCGCCATTCTAGTTGGAGGTAGATTCAATTGTGGGGGGCATGGGCCCATCCCCGTCTTCCTATGGTTCATGGTCAATTAATTGTATGGCTTTGTTGCTTAAGGAGCCCCTGCCCCCGCAGCTATTGGTTGTACTGCTGTCTCCTCTTCCTATTTCCTATTGCTCTTGCCTCCACTTTCACTGCTGAGCAAATCTCTTCCCCCCCCACCCCCCTTTAGAATAGTAGGGCCCATGCTGGGTTCCTATCTCGATCCAATATATCTGCCCCCTCTATCACTATAGCTTATGCCTCTGCCGCTTCCGTGGGCACCTTGGTTATGCTGCTACCTTAGTAGTCAAAACTACTGCCGCTTTGGCTGTTGTCCATAGGGGATGGGTGGGGGGCATAGTGTGGGAGTGCCCCTGCTATTGCTTTCTCTGGCTCTGGAATTGGATATGAAACTGGCTATGGTCCCGGAACCGAAGGGGATACCGCCTTTATTCCTACTACCTCTGCCCTTGCCTATGCCTTTGTCCCTGCATCTGGATATGCACCTTTCAGGATATGGGTCTTGCTCTCGAATGGAAACTGGCCATAGAATTTGAAAGGGCAACTGGATACCTTTAGGCTTCTGATGCTTTTTACTATACTACTGGATATGGGGCTATAACAGGAGGAGAAAAGACTATTATACAGACTGGGAAAACAACTACTAGTTCAAGGCCCTTACAAATAGTAGGGGGGGGTCACTTGGATATGAACCAAGCAAAGAAGGTATGCTGAAGAAGGGCTTCTCTCTTGTGTCTGCGGACACTGCGGAATGGATGGGGAGCCCGTTCTATCTAAATAGCCTTATTGGCGGCTTACCCGTTCTATAGAATAGCACCATTAGTCGCCCCGGAACAACATAGTTGACACTATTTGATCGCTTCAACTACTAAACCATTGAAGCGGCCCCCAACTTTCTATAGTTCTCTTTATGAATTTATTAATATAGAATAATGATTATTGGGGGGGCTGGCGTTCAAAGAAGAGCCTCACCTTTCTATCTAAATAACCCCCACCCATCCCAGGGTGAGTGGAATAATATAGGGATGGGTGGGGGGAATAGAGTGCTCTTATCCTTCTCGAGAGACGAATCGTCGAGGCGGAGAGACGAATCCATCCTTCTCGAGAGACGAATCTATCCTTCTCGAGAGACGAATCTATCCTTCTCAGAGACGAATCCATCCTTCTCCTCTCCGGGTGGCCCTACAATTCGGCTGGGGTTCAGTTCCGATAGTTGACCGGTGCACCAGATTCTATACGTAACATGCCCACAACCCCTACTATTCTAAAGGGATCGCGAATATGACTGGCCATTATTCATTCGGGCGACCCAACTGCGTTCGAATAGTAGGGGCCCCGAGCGGAACCCTACAATAATCTGCCCTACGGGCATTTTTCTGTCTCGTATGACTGCAAATGAAGCCCTGCCCCTATTACTCCGAAGGCAGCTTCATCCTCCCTCCCATCCTACTCGCAACTATAATGGGGGGTGGGGGGGGTGGGGGATGGACTAACGAGTTCCCCTCCGGTAGATTAGTTGGGGGCATGTTACGTATAGAATCGAGAAACGGCTTTCTCGTCCCACCCCCTCCCCCCCAAATTAGAGTTGTCTTCCCCCCCATCTATAGTTGTTGTTGATTATTGTAGGGTTAGGATTCATGTTACGTATAGAATCGAGATGCGGTCAACTATCGGCCCATCAACTCAAATAGTTGTAGGGGAGTTCCCCACCCGGGGCCCCGCAGCCTGCTTTCCAAGGTCACCCGGATTCGAACCGGTACTGAAGCTCCATTGTTGCTCCGCGACCTTCCGCCTCATCATAGTCGTTTTACCATAGTCTCCATCATAGTATCCCATAGTCTCCATCATAGTATCCCATAGTCTACATCATAGTTGTTCTCCCGAATACCAAAGGGTTCGAATTGACGGCTGGTAACATCAAAAAGTAGAGAAACCGGAACGCGAGGGCTAGAATTTGTTCGAATAACTTCTAGCGGCGACCATCGCCATGATTAGCAGAACTGCCCCCCCGGGTTGAAGAATTGAGGGGCGGCGCCAATTGCTCCCCTGCGGCGAGTTGTTGGGCCACTTCGGTCGCCGCGGTTTCCGGCTGGACAGGGGCCCTCGGTCCTTCTAATAGGCCCAAAATTGGCGATAGGTGCAAGGAGATCTGCTCCTTCATTAGAAATATTCCCAATGATAATAAGGAGACCGCGAGAACCCAGGAAACAAGCTTTCTCGGGGCCAGATACTCCCCGGGGGACCTATATCTAACGATATCGTGATAGAATTTTTTGGTGGATGAGTACCTAGCGAAGAGTGCTGAACGCAAGCGGGGTTCACGTATCACTTCTCCCCAACTGCGTTTGGCTGCTAAGATTTCAAATAACTTTTCAGTTTTGGAGAGCATCTCATGGTGGTCCGCGATTGGATACTCATGGTTCTCGGGGTTTAGAATTAGACCCCGGACCGCATCCCAACTAAGTAACACCCTTTGCCCTTTCATTACATACCGTAGGACTGTTTCCCACGACCGATGGAATGAGACATGAAGCGCGGCTCCAACGAATTCCGGAAAGGCATCGCGGAGGCGTCTTGCCGCATTATACCGCGTCGCAGTGCTGTTCAATATTCCGACATGGTAGTGCGAACCCCCCGCCAAATGCGGCTCTTCGCTGACTAGCACTTTCTGGCATTCGAAGACCTTTACCACGCGAGCTAGAATCTCCGAGGGCGTCACTCTGTCCCTGCCCCACTTTTCGTTATGGGATAGAGTTAGGAGAAGGCGGGGGCGCATGTTGCCGTGCCCCAACCGAAAGGCGTCGGAACTAAAGGAAGAGATTCCTCTTCCGTTAACAAATACAGAACGGACTACTCTGGCGATGAAAGCTCTCGACGAATGTCGACGGTTTTTTGTTCCGGTCACCGACAACCGTATTGTGGGGTAGGAGGAGAACATGGGGAAAGTGTATGCGACATCGTAGGGGGGTATTATCTATCAAGTTCGCCCATTCGGGCTAGTTTGGGCCAAATTGTTCGACTTAGCCGGTCCAGAGCTAAGTCGAACAACCCTCTTCTTCCGTTTTGCGCATGCGCGGTTGTTTCTAGTGACCTCCTTAGACAGACACTAGTTCTATCACGGGGAGCGAGAGGGAGCGCCGGGGCCAGCCGGGCCCTTCACTCTAACCCGTAAGCGGCGCAGACAGAAACGATCACTAGGGGCCAGCCAGCTTCTTTTCCATCTTCGCCTATCATCCAGTTTGATACAGTAGGCATTGAACCGACTGAACCGACCTCACTCGAATCGAGACATTCATTTCCTGTATCGATTCTATACGTAACATGGGATTCGGCTTAGGAGGGGGCCCCTACGGGGAGTACTTAGCTAGAGGTTGCACTCGATTCTATACGTAACATGCCCTTAGCTAGTATGGTTCTAATCTACCTCCCAGCTATATCTTCCCACCCCCCCATCATAGTTGTTATTGGGCGGGTTGACTGCCCCCACCATTCGGCAAGGGCTAGCAGGCTACCATTAATCTACCATCAAATTTGAGGGCTTGATTGATTCTTCTAGCAAGCGCATTAATCTACCCCAGCCCCCTACAATTCTATGGGGGTAGGGGGGCCTAGTCAAGCCCCTACTATTCGCCCCCACCATTCGGCAAGGGCTAGCAGGCTACCATTAATTACCCTACTATTCTCAAGGGGGGTGGGGGGTATAGTTATGAACGGGGCCTACCCCGGCTGGGGGGCAGTCAAGCTCTACAATTCGGCTGGCAGCCCTACAATAACAACAGTTAATGGCATCAGCTCGCTAGCCCTTGCCAAAGTTTCTAGTTCTATTTTGATTGGCAACCATAATCTACCTCCCGGGGGGGCCACCCACCCACCCCTAAGTCCGGGGGTTTTCAACTTTCCCCCTACTGGAACCCCCTACTATTTGAAGGGCTCCCACCCACCCCAGGAGGAAGGTAGAGGGGGCGGGGTGGGCGGGCCCTACTATTTGAAGGGGCCGTTGGTGGGTGGGTGGGTGGCGAGGGGGGCGGGGAATTCTAGTGGAGGTAGATTAGTTGTTGGCGGGAGGAAGATAGCCAGGGTAGTTCGAGATCGATGATCCGGGGAACTAGTTGCGATCTTGGTTCGCCTCGATTTTCGTGTACCGGGGGGATCGGTCGAGTACCTAAAGGCCCTTATGATTCCTCCCGGCAGAGACTAGTCGACAGCGAACCGGGGCCCCCCCCCGGGTCTTGACCTCGAATCCAGGTCAGCGCTCGACCTTATGGCATTGAAAGAGAGGGGGAGAGGACGAGCATCACTCGACTCAACCTATACGATAGGGAGAGGGGTGCCCCATTCACCTACTTCACAGTATCCAATGTATTATGCACGTGATATGATTACGGGTTAGTTCGCTACTGACTAAAAGGACTTGGCTCCAGTACCAGCTTTTCCATGTCCGAGATCATAGAGATCTGTTCATGACCCGCCAGGCCATTTCTTTCAGAAAGCTGAGCTATAAACTCTAATTGGAATTATTCTATTATTCTAGCAACTACCCTACTATTCTATGGCGGTTACTCTAGCAGGCTAATTAATTGGGGGGGGGCATGTTACGTATAGAATCTGGCCCCATAGACTCGGTCGGGGCCCATAGAATTGTAGGGGCACAATTATCCGCTGTTGTGCCGAGACCGCCCATAGAATTGTAGGGGCCCGATGGAACTATAGTTTCCCACCCACCCGGCCTGAGAATAGTAGGGGGTTCCCCGGAATAGAAAGTCGGTAAGTTGGGTGGGCCCCTACAACTAATTGGAGAAACCCCTTCGCAGATAATTCGAGATACCCCCCTACAATTCTATGGGCTCGAATCTGTGCCCTACAATTCTATGGATGCGTTCATTAATAAACCTGCGGGCTAGAATCGAGCTAGAATAGGGGGGGGGGCGATGGGCTTGATAGGCCGGTCCCTAAACCAAGGCGGGCGGCTAATTCTATAGCGTTGAACCCGCCCTGCAGCTATATAGATATGGCAGTCCTTACCTGTAAAGGGCAGGGCCCATCGGTACTTATATAGATATAGACCTAGATATAGTAGAGTACCTCGATTCATAACAGTGACGATTGGTTGGCCAGTCGCATCTCGCTTGGTCGAGGGGCCTGGGAGTCAAGACCCCGCTACTCAATCGCCCGCCCACCGGGTCGATCCAGAGATCGAGGATAGGCGGCACCCTATATATCTAGATCTATGGCTCGGCTCCCTACCGGTCGAGTGCTGCACTGGCCCCATGTATAGAATGGATAGCGAATAGAGATTGCCCTACGGAGATTTGAATGTAACTCACCCCCTGTAGTTTCTTTAGGCGGGGTCGAGAGCCCCAGATATAGATAGGGCTCGGCCTCATAACTGCCCGGGCTGGGCCCATTCTAGAAAGGGGGGGGGGACAAAGCATTACCGACTCAACTAAATAAGCGAAACATTACCCCACCATGGATGGAATACGAGAACCATGCCGGATGGAATCCCACTTCTAGACTTGCAATGGGATACCTATCCCCAAACACAGACAGATACTTCCGGCCCACACAGATGCAGATACCGTCACAGATACGATACCGACGGGCCGAATCATGCTGGATTGACCGCATCATGTTGGCTTAATGGACTATGGAACATCTAATCTGATCTAATCTCCCTCCTATCTATAGGTGATTTGATACCCCATGCATGCTCTTCCCATGCCGTCTGCCCCCACCAACCGGAGACCCTGATCTGTCGATACCCAACCCGATCTTCCGATCACCGGACTGACTGAATAAACCCTCAATTGACTCAATTCAATAGCCCGGCTCAATACTCTTTTTAGCTCAATCCTCAATGGACATAGATCCGCTTAGCAGGCTTAGCTCGATTATAGTTCTCTCCCGGGGGAGGGTGGGGGGCCCCAATAGAGTTGCCGGGCCCAGTTGATCAATCTGCGAACAACTCATCGAATCCGGCCTCGAACGAACAACTTATAAAGAAGGCCGGGGTGATGGGTTCACTAGTGCTTCTCTACAAGTTGAAGTGGGATGCCTCTATTCTCTCGAATCCATTAGGGCGGAATCGGATTGGTTATCATTTCTCAATAAGAACTGAACTGCCTTCAATCTCTTATTGAAGTCCAGTGGTCTCGTCTCTCTCATTGCCGGAGTATGTCTTGTTGAAGCGATTTCGCCTGACCCGATGCCGGCAACCTACCTTTCTTCTTCGGTTGGAACATCCGGATTGATGAGAAAGGAACTGCTTTTGGAAGAATGTTTGGGATTTATCGACAGAAGTGGAGGGTTGCGTATCCCTATATGCGCTTGAAATCCATCCCTACGGGCTCGGATCGGACAACAGATATTTGACTTGATCAGTTGGATTCGGACTATTTCCTGATACTTGTTTCTATTCGTCTCCCCCTCTCTCCCGCTCCCGGGTCGGATGGATTCACTGACCGGATTGGATCAATCAATCGGCAGAGGAGTTGATCGGCCAGGCTTCCCTTCTTTTCATTCGTTTTTGTGGTAAATAAATCTTCTCCCCATTAGAATAGTAGGGCGAGAAACTCCTTTTTATCTCCTTCCTCCCGTTCCGCGGAGTTGGGCCAATATCGGAGGCCTAAACCTCCCTCCGGCCTCGCCCCGAGAGGAACAGAAGCGGCGATAAAGATCCGCTATTCCTCCTCTTTTCCGGCCCCTCTCCACCCAGTTGTGTACTCACAGGGCCGCACAGCAGGGATGGTCTGTCAAAGTATCAACCAGCCGCACCTGGTTCCTCTCCCTACTAATGCCCTTTCTTCCAATAGCGGTCGAGTGCTCTCATGAGTGATAACTGCATTCGAATTATCGGGCGGTAGGATACGGTGCAAGTCCTGAGGTGATCAATCTCGCCTCGCCTTTATCGCTAAAAGATGCAGGAGCTATATGAATCAGCGACTGACCTCTATCTCACTAGAAGATGTCTTAGGCCCCGGGGCACCCGGCTTTATGTTAAGTGTGATTCTCAATGCGCGGATTCAGCAGTCGAGTACATGAATGTTCTATATCCCATTCGATGGAATTAGATACAGAGAGTAGGGGCCTCGTCCACAGCAGTTTCGAAACACCTACCTTTCAATGCGCCGAGAGGGAGATTGAGATCCAGTTCCCTAGCCGCTGGCACTCATGGCACTCAAATATCCAACTTTGTTTGCTCGCAATCCGATCTAAACTAGACTATAGTGGGGGGGGTCTCTATACACTCGCAATCAATTGCCGAGACACCAGCTTAGGCTTCGTTTCCAATGAAGTAACTGTAGGCGGTTCAGAGAAAAGGCAGTTCTTTATTGCCCTCAACCCCCTACTCTCTATAGGGAACTACTATAGTTGATCGATTCCGACTGAAGTGCGGAGGAGTTGGTATGAGTTAGGGACCCCCTATCCTTCCTATGGCGCGCTCGGCCGGGCAGCGGGCATTGATGCACTCGTCCTCCTCCATTCCCTGATGGCACTCGTCCTCCATTCCCTGATTCATAGATGGATTCCTCAATACCAAGTCCAAGATTTCACCACACACCCTTCATCCCATAATCTCAATCCGGTGCCTCTCGATTTCTGAAGGCGATTCCCCGGCTCGGACAGCGGACTACTATCCCATAGCGGGCAGCGGACTACTCTCTATTCTACTCCAGATTCAGGTCATATCGCCCGTAGCAATCTCGTTTGCTGTGTTTGACAGTCATATGACCAGCGACTTTTGAGATCCGGTCATCTCCTCCTTCCCCGGATCGACGTTGATGGCCCAGCTATATGGTATGGGGCCAGCGAACCTTTTATTGCTATGTGAACGAACCTGATCGGGGCACCGGCTCACTCATGTGACGTATCATAGTATGGACTGCATCACTATGGCCATTATTATATACGTGATACGCCCTACTCTAGATAGTTCGCGTCACTCCACTCATGTTACGTATCAGGGCTCGGACTGCCTAACCTATTCTAGCCCCCCCACCCCGCTACTAGAATAGCTGTGGTTCATCTTCCCGTACTCTCACAAGCTGATTCCATCAAAATTGTAGGGGGGGTGGGTGGGGGGAGGCCCCTACTATTCTAGGGCACCGGATGGTACTTCTATTCCCACCCAACCCCACCCAACCCGGAGATAGTGGGCTCAATTCAAAACCCTCCGCTCAGAAGAAGGAATTAGCATATGATAGCCGTTCAGGGACATATTCAAAACCCAACCCTCCGCGCAGAATAAGGAGCCGGTGTAGTTCTATCCAATGCAGGCGGCCCATCCAATGCAGGCCCAGCCCCATTTATATAGAGGGGGGGCCTATCCAATGCAGGCCCAGCCTCCACGGGCCACTAATGTCAGGGCCCCTATCCCAATAGTTGGGCAGCCCACTAATGTTAGGTTAGGGCCTATCCAATGCAGTAGGCCCACCTCCCCACCAAGAAATCCTCCCGAGTCCTCGATCGGAGTGATCTATCCTATCTCGGTCGATCCGCCGGATTTACCGCGAAGACTTGGTCTAGAGATAGAGAAGGCCGCTCTTTTGGAGATAAAAGGAGAAGACGGGCACACCCCGCGGGCCGGACCCCAAGCTCACAAATGTCGAGCAATAATATGAAGGGGGGGCGGAGGCAGCGAGATGAAGTTGGCCTAGATTGGTGTTAAGTCAGATGGCCTAGATTGGTGCGGTGACCGATACTACGTCCGATACGACGATAGACTCCGGTGACCACCATTTTCTTTTAAGAGGCCACGTCTTTAGCTGATCCCCGAGCCCCCCCTTTAGATAGTAGGGTAGATGGCGGAATGAAAAAGCGCTATGCAACCATAACCAATCTCCGGGGCCGGCGGATTCCTAAATGACACAATTCTTCTTCCCACCGATCCGGCCAACTGCTGTAATCGGATTCTCCCCCGGGGTGGGGGGGAATGGTAGGGCCGGCCACCAATTAAATGTCTCCCGGATAACCTTGCTATCCATTCCCTAACCAATCTTAGCCCCCGTAGGGATTGGGCCGATCCACCTCACCTACAAGAGATTCACGATCTGTTTACTACTAGCCGAAGAGATTCACGATCTGGCTTAATGTTGACCCCTATCTATAGTAGGGGCTATGAACGGGATCGGTATGATCGTAGGGCGGAACAACTGATCCCCGCTATGGCTCCTAGCTAGTGCCCCCGAACCCAGATAGCCTGATAGTGGCATTGGTTTATGATCGGGAGGAGATTCATGGTAGCGTCCAGTGGGATGGTAGCTGCAGTGGTTTATCCGGTATCATGGTCGTCACGGTAGTGTGATCATGGGGCGAGAAAGGTCAGGTTTTTTGTTCTAATCCGACTCCAGCATAAGACACCCAGTTTGAATCTGCAGCATACCGCCCTATAGACAGTAGGGGCTTCCCCATAGCCCAACTCCTCCTTCCTAGAATGGGGGGGGGGGCCCGGATCAACAGATCGCACGCCGGCATGATTAGAAAGGTCAAAGCCCGTTCGGAAAGGGACCATATCGGATCGGGGGGACCAAGAGAAGACAAAGAAGGCGGCCTCGAGTGATTAACTACCTCAAGTCAGTCGGAGTACCGGCTGGGCTGGATCGGGCACGGCCGGACAACAAGCGGCAGAAGGCTTGGACAAGCTTATTCATGGCCCTCCGCACCAGGGGTCAAATCTATCTGTGAGTCACCCCCCCCCGGGGTGGGTGGGAGGAGGAGAGCGGATAGGTGGATGGGGGAGAGGCGAGGCTTAGCTGTAAGTGTGATTGGGGTTTGCATAATTTTTGAAGTTGTTGTCCAATGGTTCACGAGGGTAGAAAAGTTTGAAACCCCGGGTATTCTAGCAGGCTAATTAATTAGGGTGGGTGGGAACAATCTTTATAATAGCAGTCAAAAGTTAGATCTGGGGGTTCATCCCTCGAGTGAAGATGAGAGAGTCGAGTCGCCCCCCCCCACCCCCCGACTATAGTTATAGTTGAAAGGGCTATATAGAATGTTGACGCACTTGTCCTTCAGGAAGTCGAGTGAGAGGGGGAGCAAGGGCAGTGAGCCCCTTCGGCCGAACTAATGATGCGCCCGGTTCATGAATGTAGAGAAGACTGAGTAGGGGCACCCGCATCCAGGTCGTAGCCGAACATGAATCAGTCGGTAAGGCAGCCTGGCCCTCCCGATTGATCTTGCAGTTCCGGAAGGCGGCCCGATCATCCCTATTTAAGAAGCGATGCCTTATCTGAAAGGTGGGGGTTTCCCACGGGCCCTCAGATGAAGGAAGGCCCGATGCCACATATCTACCGGGCAGCCCTGCCCTTTTAGACTCTAGCCTATCCCATTCCAGCCCAGCCGGACAGCCCTTGAGAGTTGATTGGAAGGCGGCCTATTGTTCCTTACTGGGATTCGAATGAAGGCTTCATTGCTCTTCACTGAAGGGGAGTTGGGTTACTCTACCGCTGAGTCACAACTATAGTCGCGATACGAGTACGGCTTCGCCGACTACCTGCGATCGCGCCCATACCATAGAAAGTGCGAGTACGACAGCGGAATGGTGCCCCCCCTACTATATATATATAGTTTGGATAGGGGCGCGGCCATTTAAGCACTACTGGAGATGAAACCTGAATGGCTTTGTGGCCTCGGCTCTGGTGAGACCTTGAGACCTGAATAGCTCCATGGAAGTAGCTCCATGAATGATCAATCCCGAGTGAGACACATCTCCATGAATGCGGATCACTCCTGAATGCGGTCTCATATCCCCATTCATATCTCCCCTCCTGAATGATCTATCGCCCTGGGGTGCATGCGGATCATTGCCATTGGGGGTGGGGAAAGGTCTCCCGGATCATTTGTATCTCCCGGACCATTCATATCTCCATTCAGAGTCATTTATGCTCCCACCCATCCCGGAAAGTTGGAGTCATGGAAGTAGAAAGTGGAATGTTCGAATGGCCCGGCTAACTCGACTGGGCTGGGATTCGCTAACTAAACTGGGCCAACCCCAACCAATCTATAGGGCTCAACTAGCATTATGGCAGGTCGGGATTCATGTGGGGACCATTTTGTCCAATAGGAGCTAGCTTCGACTAAACTGAGCTGGGCTTACTGCTCGGTCCACCGACTTCGAGCAAGCTGCCGACAAGATTACAAGAATCCATTCGAGGCCCCTATCCTAGCTATAGAAAGCTATAGTAGGGAGGGGCCCTCGATTTCTGGGGGGGCGGGCCATAGTTCAGATAGGGCCCTCGATTTCTGCAAGCAGAAGAGTGGGATTCACTCATTTTACGAAGTTAAATGAGGGTGCAGCGGATCGGCCTAAGCCTATCGGTTTATCCGCTGCTGCCTCGGGGGCGTGTAGAGGTGATGCGCAACTCGGCTGTATGGTAGGGAGTGTCCTCTGTCCTTAGCGGTAGCCCCCCCGAGATAGAGAAATTAATCTTTTCCTCCTCCCACCCGGCCCCCCCAACCCGGGTAATTCTAGTCGGGTAGATTAACGCTTTGTGGGAGAAGGGCTCAATTTTGCTGACTTACTTTCTCCTATAACTATAACTGTTTGAAAAAGAATAGGATAGCGATCCGCCCGCGCTATCATTGGTTAGTACACTTCTCTTCGGGGGAATGCAGTTAGGAGCACATGATTTTACTTTTATACCTACCGATTAATCCCATGGAGTGGATTAGGCGTGGATTCATTCTCCGACATTTCTTCATCTATCCATCCTTCTCCTCGACATTGATTAGTAGGGTGGGTGATCTGAAACCCTTTCTAGAACTTACTTCAATCTCGTCCCTTTCTTTGACCAATCAGTCAGAGAGCCCTATAGCCTGCCTATGAGAATTCCACTGCTAGAAGGGTTGCCTTAAGTCATAATTATATCTTATAGAAGAAGTTCCATTCATCCCAGCCTAATCAAGCCTATAGATAGTAGGCTCAAATAACTGTTCTAGTAAATAGCTAAAGCCTGAATTCCTTAAATGGGTTATGGTGTAAAGGGAAGAAACTTCAATCCCAATCTTTTGTGTCAAGTTGAGTTCCGTAGGCGTTAATTTAAGTAGTAATCTGAGTGTGTTTGGGGCCCGAAGGGCGTGTCGTCGTAGGTGCTTGGTTCTGTTTAAAGGTGGTAAAGTGTGCTGTCTGTGCCCCGGTGATCATGTGTAAGTCACTAAAGAAGTCTTAGTAAGCCCTACTATCGCCCACCGTGAAGCCTGGGGTTGTTTGTTACTGTGTCCCGGTGTGAAACCAGTAGGTTTCTGAATCGAGTAGTTTCAAGCTAGATTGGATCGTGTTACCTACCTTTTCATGGTTTCTTAATCGTACGCACAACCGAGTTGTAGATGTCGCCCGGGGGGGCCCATAGAATTGTAGGGGGCCTCAATGTGGTTCTTGGCACATCTCATAGCACCCGCCCGATATATCTTAAGAAGGCTTCAAGTGCCTATTGTTTCTCTAGACGACCCAGAACCGCTTGGTGAGCCCTCGGGGCCCCAAGCTATATTCTCTCGGGGGCGGGTGGGAGTTCTAGTTCTATCATATACCCACCCACCCGGCAGAATAGTAGGGGCGGGTGGGACCTACCTATAGTTGGGTGGGTGGGGGGCAATAGGCACCCGTGTTTGTTTCCTCCAGTCGTAGAGCCAATTCTAAGTGCCAGTTTCTAGGAAGGATCCCGTGCCATCAAGCGCAGATTGAGTTCCATATCCAATTGTAGTTTGTTGCCCATATCAAGATCGAGAGGTTGTAGCCGGGGTTGATTCGGAACCTACTGATCCATAAGCTTCAGAGCCAATTGTTGTTGATCCACCAGCATAGGTAGTAAAGGCAGTTTAAGTCGATCCAGCCGCACCGGAAACACCCACTAGGTAAGGCTTCCGTTTACGAATAAAAGCTAGCATAAGGCTAGAGGCAACGGCACTCTAGTTGTGGCCTAGGCGTAGACGTTACATAGGGGACGTGGTATGGCGGATCAGACCTTCCTCTCAAGTCGCAGGACGTAATCTCTTTCCCGCACTTCAAATCTTTGATAGAGTGTGCCTATCTACCTATCATTCCGCACGGGTAAGGTTCTTGGTCAAGATTGGAATATATGGAGGCAAAGGGCGCAAAAGCAACAGAGCCAAGAACTAGGACAAAGGGTGAACCCGCAGTAGAGCCAGTTTACCACGCAGGGGCAAGAATTGAAGCAGCAGTTCGAGCAGATGACCTTGAAACTGTTGAACCCATAGTAGGTCCAGATGCACAAGGCCATAGAAGACTATTGGTGTTCTATAGACATACATATATGGGCTACTGGGTGGGTGGGAGGATATAGCCGGCCAATCGTTCCATGAGAGTAAACGGGGTGCAGCTCCTTTCCATACATCATACCGGAAACTCAAAAGCGCCTATCCACCTGTACTGGACCATCCATCATTAATGATCAAATGTGATACACTTCGAACGGACCATAAAGAGCGTGACGTGCCAGACGCACATAATAACATGGTTGCGACTCCCCGACCTAAAGCCCATCTATAGCCCGAGATCGACTTAGAATCCAAAGACGCAGCCAAGGCCTTTGCACGTGTACGAAAGAAGTCCATTGCATGTATATGTACGGGAAACGCCCATAAAGCAAGTGTACGGGATTGAACCATAGCACGCAGAGTAAATACCAGTAATAAAGAAAATTGATGAATCGCTGTTCATCGGTGTTACAAGCATCGGAATTTCTGATGGAGATAACAGATTCCGGACGAATGGCTCGTACCACTAACCAAATTAGGAGGGAAGAGTGATAAAAACCTGTATACGATGCACTATAGATAGCTGTTCCGACTTTTGGTACTGGGAGGAGTGCCGTTGCCCGTTCTAGCTTTTTTCCGGGTTTTCGTACTGATAAGCCGCCGGGTTTCCGAGCCCAATTTGTACATCGGAATTTAAGGCACGCGAGGCGAGCTTTTGAGGATTGACCGATCGTTTCCTCGCCGCCCGTTATGTCCTCTTCGTCCGTACAGTGAACGCTTCCAATGCATGAGCAGTGGTTTATAATGGAGCTTTTTAGGATGGAGCCGCGCGAGCTGTGGTTTGTCCTAGAGACTGAGCTCATAACCTTAGCCTACGGAACCTGAAACACCTGAAGAAACAAGCCCAAAGAACTATTATCCGGCTGAAACAAGCCTAGCTGTATGCCCAAGGCCACAGGTGATGCGTTACGATGGTTACACAGGTCCGCTAACATCTGAAATGTACCTTATGTAATTCCTATAGCCACTGCTGGGACCACACCAGGCAGGGGCATCGATAGAACAAAGTCACGTCATCAGTGTAAAGGGTAGACACTTGACTAACGGAAAGAAAAAGAACACAAGGGGGTGCCCCTTTAGAATAGTAGGGCTGTATCAAGGTAAACGAAAACGAACAGGCTTGGCCCTCGCTGATAGTAGGGAGACTGAATCTAGTACTGAATATGGATCCGGAATTGGATATGAAACCAAGCGAAGGAATGCTGGATCTCTAGCGGCCCTTCAATTCAATAGTTGGGTAGCTGGTGGTGGATCAAAAAAACAGGGTATTCGACGGTCCAAGCGCTTAAGCCATATTACCAACTGGGTCTGCTGGATCAATAAGATAAACTGCCTCTGCCTTTGTATAACTAGAAGCTATGGGCTTCGCGCTTGTGCTACCTTTGCCTTCGCTACTGTATCTGCCTTAGCGCAATTCAGAATATCTTATTCTATGATCTTATTCTATGAGGATATGAGGGTTAAGGGTGCAATTGGATGATTTGCATCTTCATCTGCTGGGCCTGGTTCTGGGTAAACTCCAATCGGCTCTATGTCTATAGCTAGCTATAGCTTTTCCCCCGCCCCTAGGAGCATGTGCTTATGCCGGATACCTCTTTTTAGGTCGTTGCTTCACATTTAATTCATGGTACGTACGGGGCAGGGACCAAAACCCATAGCATCCTTTTCATTAGCGGCGAAAGATCCAGGCACCTCAGTACGGTAGAAAGAGCATGGTTCAGTGCCGGGTAGACCTGTTGATGATAGATAGCTTCGATCAGTTGACATGGCAGAGATCAGTGGATTGTATGATGCCGGTTGCGAGGTTGATGCGACAAGGTGATGAGGATGCCTGACCCCTGTTTGATCGGACCAGTGTTGTTCAGTCCATGGATCTTTGTCCAGAAGCACACTCGTCTATATGCCCTTGTGCCTACTTATTCTCTATTTGCTACTGATGGTGGTTCTGGGCGAGATGCTGGTGGATTTGGAACTACTAGAATGGATGCTGCGGACTATGGATTTCTTGCATATGGATACACGTTTGGGCGAGATGGTGGCTGTGGATCATCTGCGCCTGTTTTCGTCTTTGCCTCCGATGACCTCTGTCTCTGCTCCGGAAAGACGTATCGGTCTTTACCTGGAAGGGGTGTTGGGCGAGATGATGCTAGTGGTTATGGGTGAACTGTTGGAACCACACTATTAATTGGTAAAGGTACTGCCCTCCCGGCTCCCCGTCATCAACTTAGTCTACTGGGTATGTATCTCGATATACAACTGTCTCGGGTAAGGCCAGATTCGTTTCAACTTCGATTGCTTCGACTCATAACCCGTTAAGGGACCTGCTGAAGAACCCCAATTAAAGTGCCAGCGGTCCGGATTCAGATCGATAGGCATTTTGAGAGTCTCCCCGGTTTATTAAGAACCAGGAACAGGGCCTGTCCTAGCTTACCTTCGCCTAGTTTCATATCCTCCAGGCACAGTTCCAGAAGCATATGGAGATTGAGAAGACCCATATTGAGTAGTTGACCGTATGAAAGCAGCAGTTCGAGATTCATTCCCCAGATTGAGGCCCAGTTGTTTCATATCTCCTTTTTAAGATCCAATTCCAGGTCCGGGTACAGATAAAAGTTGGAGGTATGCACTGGACTAGCTTCACCAAGCGCTGGAATGCGAGAATGGTGGGTTATTATCTTAAACCACGGGTGCTTCAACATAACTCAATTTTATTACTTAGAATAGTAGGGGCGGGTGGGAGCCATAGAATAGTAGGGGGGTTGGGGGGGATCTTAGTTCCTATTAATCTGCCTGCTAGAATAACCCCTACCATTCTGACGGTAGTCGGTAGATTAACTGGGGAATGTTGTTGCCACCAAATACGATATGTTAAGCACTCTTCCTATTCACAGCTGGCAGGGACTTCAGTTACGGGGGCCTTCCTTCGCTATTGATCAATCGAACGATAGAGAAACCGGAGGGGGAATGCCTGAGAAACGGGTCCTGCTAACCTCAAAAGAAATCATTGCACCATAACTCGATGGAGGAGCGGAGGGGAGCACCGGCGATAGGGTCAAGCATGGATGCTCAAGGTGGGTCAATGGAAGATCCCAAGGGATGAGGCTCAGAGCAAGCTTTAAAGATTGGCTCCTTCAGCTCAGTTGGCCGAGTACGCCTTGACATCGATAAGGGTGGGTTCAGGCCCCCGTCATCTTCCTTTCTTTCTTATTCTCCCGTACCCCACTGCTTATGGGGGCATAGTCAACTGAAGCCCTCTCAGTCCCAATACCTCTTCAACCCGGCTTGGCCATATAGTCAGTCCACCCGGGCATCTACCCCTGCTCAAATAGAGTTTAGTGCCACGGGTATGTTACGCCACTATCTCCTCATGCACACTGTAATGGCATCAGCCTTTAATGGCATAAGCCTTTAATGGCATAAGTTCATTAATCCGGCAAATGACATCAGTGAATTAATTAGCCCGCTAGAATACGCGATTTTAAGTTAGAATACGCTAGAATAAGCGAATAATTAATGCCATGACGCCTTTAATGGCATCAGTTAATGGCATCAGCCTCGCAATTAATGTACGCCTGTTAATGGCATCAGCCTTAGCGAATAAGCGAATAAGCGGCGAATAATTATTCTGATGAAGCTTGACTAGGGTGATTTAGAAGGAACTTTCTATTCCGGGGTGGGTGTCCCAATCTATATCCGGGTGGGAATTGGCACATTATGAAGCAGGGTGGCCCCTACTATTCTAAGGGGTTCATTATGAAGCAGGGTTCTAAATGCCGGAAACTCTAGTTGGATATAGATCTGGCCGGGATTTCAACAACTATCGCCCTACCTTCTCTCTATCTGATAATTGGACCTTGTCACCAACTTTGAATTGATGGTCAACCTCCGGACCTATGGGTCGGCCAAAGAAACGAGAAAAGTCATATGACCTCAACTTTTGACCCCTAGAAAAACTATAGGGCATTGATGGTCCCAACTCTTTTTCTTTATGGGGGGCCTGCCTATATATTCTATGGCGATAATTGCCCCGATCGATCGCAAAGATTTAGAAGGGCCTCAACACTGGGGCCTCCGCACCCACCCAACGTTTCTCCTCCGTGTGTGGGGATGGGTGGGGGGCATAGGCCCACCCCGGATTCAGCTCTAGAGATTATTGGCCTTACCCTTCTTCTCACCATCAACACTAGAAAGCTTCGATAGGTCCCGTGCATGGATTGGTTCGGGGAGCGTGATAAATAGAGTTAGTTTTTAGGATCCGGCCCCCCCCCACCTTTCAATAGCTCCGTCTTACTCCATTTTATGAACTTCCCGATGCGAACTCTTAGCCTAGCTAGTGAGCTGTTGGTAGAAATAAGAAATAAGAAAGAAGAGGAGGCCATTCTATTATACTTAGCTTTCGCTGAGAAAGGGCAGCTTTCTCATGATGCAGTTGGAGCGATTGTGTTGCGTTGCTAGGTCGGGGGTGTGGGCCACCGATGGCTAGTCGCTGGTTGGGTCCTGCTCCTTTTCCTCCGAACGAAGCCCTGGTAGGATTGAGAAGAACAGCAGAACGGCGGGAATAAAAAAGTCTATTACTGTTATTTAATGATAATGAAATAAAGGGGAACCTAAGGTGCCTGCCATTCCTATTGATGGATGTATGAATGAATGAACGCTCTAGACTACTCCAAGTGAATAGGCGTTTCTTTTTTTGAAACCGCAGCGGTTCTTCTTTTTCGAAATTCAGCAAGCGATACCTACCAGTGATAGGCAATGAGCGGGTTACTTGTCCCATCCCAGCATTGAAAGCTCTGTTTCCAATGCTCAAAGATAGATCGGATGGCAGGTATCCATTTACCCTTTCGATTATAGATCAACTAAGTTGCGCTAGTCAATTCGGTGAAACGTGTTTTCTGGTTCTTCCCCCAGGCAATATCTCTTTCCGGTCGATCGGTAAACCCATATTGTCCGTTAGGGGCTTTGCCAGATAGATTGATTCGACCGGGGTGGGTGGGGGGCGGAAAGAGGCTTCTCGAGTAACCTTTGCTGTGCCCCAACCCTCTTCGGAACTTTCCAAAATGCGTGCGCCAGAGTTTGTGAGTTGGTTTCAGCATTACTTATGGATTGATTGATCCGGGTAGTTCATCGGGAGTATGGGATTTGAAACACCTATATTGCTTATGCGCGGTCGGTGGGCCCCGGGTAGTAGGCTGACTAGTAAAAGCTCTTAGCTGGGGTATATCAGTACATTCTATTTCCCCGGTGATACAGAGAGACCACCGACGATACTATGAAATAATAGCTGCCTGTATCTGCGCATTAATCAATCCAGTCAGGAGCCAGTCGTATGGAAATAGACCCGGGTTGATCCACTTATCCTACTCGAGCAACGCTTACCACTACCCTTAGAATACTAATGGGGACCCAACCCAACTATAGATTGTTGACCGGTACCAACCCAACGTTCACCGGTACCAACCCCACTAGATCTTGTTCACCCGTACTTCTAGACGTAACATCCTCCCCAGGTTCGCCCATCCCCCCACAATTAATCTACCTCCCGGAGGGGCCCACACACGCTTCTGGAAGGCTATGATTTGCTCAACTAACTCTATTTATTGGGGGCCCCCCCACCAGGCCCTTTAGAATAGTAGGGCACCCACCCACCCTGCATGCGGGAACCCTATAGTTCCCACCCACTTAAAAGCCCTCAACTAGAAAGCCCTACTATCAACTATAGGTAGGTCCTCCCACCCACCCCCAGCGGAAATGAACTCTTAAGGTCGTTGGGGGAGAGGGCCTTTTGAGATGGGGAGAGTTTGAAGGGGCCGAGTCTAGTCGTTTCGTATCTCCAAAACCCCTACTATTACTACACTATAGAAAGCTACTTAGAATAGTAGGGGCTGCCATTAATCAGCCTGCTAGCCCTACTATTCTAAGGGGGGTGGGGGGGGGGTAGAAAGGACTCAACTCTTTTTCTCACCCCAATTATAGTTATAGTTCCCTCGACCTAGCTAAGAGTACCGAACAAGCATATTACCGCCGTAGGGAGACGGGGAGCGAATGAATAGAGCATTAGCGGGTAATAGAGGGCTTTTAAGAGGAGGGCCAGGTCCTGTCTCTGCAGCATCAGATTTCTCTAGTCAGTCCAGCTGAGAACATTTCGGATAGTCCGGAACTGGAATGCACGAATTCAATTCAAATACCTGGAGAAGAAGTCACCGAGCGAAATGGTTGAAGCACTTGCTTTATATACTAAAGAGTTGACCAATGTAGTGGGAGAATAGTTGACCATCTCAAGCGGCAGTGGGTAGATCGAAATCGTAATGGCAACGGCCCGCCGGGGCGTTCGGCCCCCCCACTACACTATAGATAGGGTGGATAGGGGGTTGGGGTGGGCACTCATATTACGTATAGAATCTAGTTATACCGTCATCTAACTATAGAATGGGGCCCCGGAAAGGAACCCCATTGCATTAGTAGTAGATGCCGCAGGTTGCCCCGAGGTGGAGGATCGAATCCTCGCTTTCCGAACTCACAGAAAATTGTAGGGTGGGTGGGAAACTATAGTTCCGTTCGAATCCCATTGGATCTCAACCATAGAGCGCCCCCCCCCCTACTCTATATAGTTGATAAAAAAATCTAGTTGACTCCCGAGCTAAGCTATAATTGTTGGTGGCCTTATACTTATACCTCCCCGCAGTGTGACGTAGAGAATTTCTGTTGACAGTGGCGGATAGTTTCTTTAGGCACCTTCCGGTGCTCTCTTCCTCCCACCCGAATTCTAGTTAGGTGCCTCTGCTTATGCTTGCTTCCGTTACTGGCTTTGATGCAATAACTGGCCCATTGTTTCTCTAGGGCGGCGGGTGCCCATGGATAGAAAGGGCAACTGCTGGTGGTGCTACCGGTGGTGGATCAATGGGCTCTACCTTCGCTGATGGGTCAACTCAATCTGCATCTACTATAGATGCTCAAAGCGAGGATGCGAGATGGAACTAATGAGGATGCTGGTCCCGGCATTGGATCGGGATGGGTCGGTTGCTACGTGTTGTGCTAGTCTTGGTTCGCTGGGCCTGGGCATTGGCACCGACATGTGATTGGTTTCGTGGTTTGTTCAGTGGTTTCGAGACAGGTGTTGATCGATCGATATCGGCTGAGGTAGCTAGTTGGCTAGCGGGTGACAGACATGCATTTGGAGTTGGATCGATGGCAGCATCGGAGCATGCGCGAGTAATCGACAATTGGTGATTGGTTGCATCGGAATGCGATGGGTACAACCCTACCTGGCCCCCCCTGGGAGGTAGATTATTGTAGGGGCCGCCCTCCCACAACTCGACATTCGGCTAGGCGGCTTGCCGTAGGGGCGGGTAGCATTGATCGCATCGATAGATTGGTTGCGTAGTTTCTTCCCCGAGTAGTTTCCGAGATAGGTGTTGATCGATCGATGATATTGTTGTTCGTTACCGTGACTAGGTAGATCAACGACATGAGGTTGTTTATGCCTTGCAAGTTGTTGCTACTCGGATTTCGTTAGCGTGTTGTTTATGCTTCGAGTTGCTCGTATTTCAATATATGAGGCAAGCGAGTGGGCTTGTTTGAAGGAGACTCGGTATCGGGATTGTACCAGAGTAGATCAAGAATCCATATTTTGATTGGACATGTTCCCGACCGCCATGTGTTTCTTCCCGCTGTGTGCTTCCTTCCTCTGACCTATTCCCCTTTTCGATGATTGATTCATTCAGATGTGTTCCTGTGTGTTCCTCTGTTGATCGATGCAATCTTGAAAATGGATCTGTATCTATCGTAATCCGGAGAGAGAATTACTTCGGCCTATTCAACGTCAACCCCCCGCCCATCCTTACAGTCTTTATTCTGCCATTCTCGTGTGTGGGCCCCTCCGGGAGGTAGATTAATTGTGGGTGGTTAAGGGCAATAACTGAAAGGGGCCCTACAGAAGCAAAGATAGTAGCAGAGCCAGTTGTTGTTCTATCTCCTTATAGGCCGTTTGGAAAGATAGTTGATTCTATACGTCACTATTAATTCCCCCCCGGTTCCCGGGTGGGAGGCCCCTACTATTCTGACGTTGGTCGTTGTTCCTGCTGAGACGTTGGGAAAGGTAGTCACGATGTTTGCCAAAAAAATGATAAACTATATAGAGTAGGGGGGGCGCCCTACTTTTGTTGTTAAGGTGATCGTGGGCGAGAAGCTTACATACAATAGGGATGCATTCCACTTCGAACTTCTGCATTGAGGAAGAATGGGCAGAACAACCGATGGACTCAAACTACTATTATTCGCTCGAGCCACAGCTTGCTTGAATGGGCTGGACCCGACCCATGCCCTCCCCCCCTACCTTTGCGCGGAGAAGTGCCGTTCCGGTGTTGGGATTTGACCCAAGGCCCCCCCACCATTATAGAGTAGGGAGAGTAGGGCCCAAGGCAAGTTAGTTCGCTGTCGCTCACTCCACTCCGAACCGGTTAGTTCGTTGAGAGAGTCGAGTCCCAGCCCCCCCACCATTATAGAGTAGGGAGAGTAGGGCCTTCAAACCGGGGGGTCGAGGGCCTCTCCCCCTTTCTTTCAATAGGGGCGGCCCTGGCGAATAGTAGGGCCGGGGAAGCAGTGAGCCCCTCCTTTCTATATAGGGCGCCCCCCCCTACTCTATATAGTTGAGATAGGAGTGGATAGTGGGGGAAGGAGGTGTGAACATGGGATAGGGGCCCCATCCCCGGATAGATCCCCAGTATCAGTTGCTCGATGAAGAGCCTGCTCAATCTTATCTCACTGGGACTGGGGCTAGGATCGACCGGAAGGGAATGACCAACCCCATTTCCCTACTCTATAGAATCTATACTCTACTACAGGTCGGGCCCTAACTGATACCAACTCGAGTAAGGTCAAGGTCAAGGTCGAGGCCCTGAACGCGGGGGTGATTTCGGGTGACCCCACTCCACTATTATTGGCCCTACGGAACAGAACAGAACTCCTATAGCAGCAGTTATATATATATCCAGTTCCAGTTGTCGAGTTGGCCCTGAATTACAGAACATTAATCCAATCCGCCTAAAGAAAAAAGAGGCGGCCGCTTGGAACAGAAGCTATAGCAACGGACTCGATGAGCAGCTGACCTCATTCTGCAGTCGTATGAGATGGGGGCTCACTTCCACAGTCATGATATCCAGTCGGTAGTCCCTCTAGAAACCGACAGGCGCCCCCGGGATGGGGAGGACGAGGAGGGGGGCCCATCCATATATCTAGGTGGTCCACTCGATTGACCCTCCCGGCGGGGGAGTCCCGACTATATAGAGAAGATAGGCCCAACCCTACCCTTCCTTCGTCGGGGTAGGGCGATCCGAGTGCTGCGCAAATGGATTTTGAGTCATGCTCATCATCCACCGAAGCTGGGGATGCCCCCCTCAACTTAAATCTAGGCCGCAGTGGATACTAGACCCTCGCCGAGCATAGGCTCTATATCTAATCGACCGACGGCCTGCTGGCAGGCAGGAGAGCTTTCAAAGAGCTGCGCCAGTTAGATAGTTCAGGGGCTTATGGAGAATCAATAAGACTGCGCTGTATATTATGAACCTTTGGCTAATCGAACGAACAGTGATACATCCACCGGTGGACAGACAGACCATTCGGTGAACGGAGGTGGCCCTAGCCCTAATCCTAATACTGCCGAGGATGCAGAGGAAGGCCTTCCGGGTGAACTAGAGTCTACTATATAGATCTAGTCGGCACGCCCTTCTTTTCAAACATGGTTGGGTTGGCCGAGGGCCTATCTAGATCGATCTATGGCCCATCGACCGAAGCTGAGGATTCTCCGTGATATGGGCGAGGCGACTCAACCATCCATAATGCTTGGATTGGAGTGGACGTTGCCGAGATGAGTGATTCATGTCCCAACCCGTACTATCCCGATATCCTCCCACCCACCCCTGCATGCATAGGGGCCCTCTCCCGGCGAAGGGCGGGTAGAACATTTATGCCCGGCCATAGGGGCCGACAGCAATAATAGAGGGAGAGGAGTAATAGAGGGAGAGGCCCTTCCCTTCAAATCATAGGGCATAGGGCATAGGGGCGAGTAGCTATTTAGCCGGGACTTCATCGGGAGGCCCCTATATCTATATGTGGTTGACTCGACTGACTGGACTACTATATAGTTCGTTCTGAGCGGTCTCTACTCTAGCGAACTGATGTCTTATGCCCGGCCCGAACTATCGCCCTCCGATGCCATAGAATAGTAGGGGCCCATGTGACGTATAGAATCGAGAAACCCTTACCCCCCTACAGGAAATATCTAAGCTTTGGGAAGAGAATTCAATAGTTGGGAGGAAGGAAAGAAGGTAATTAGTTGCCGGCATGAAAGCTGGAGCTAATGAATGGCTCACTAACTTCTCGGTCGGAAAGAACTCTCACAGTTCGATTTATCGGTTTGAACTAATTAATAAGGGGGCCGGGGCAAGAGTGGGAGGAGTCCTAAGCGGCACATTGAAGCCGCCCTCAACGGCATCAGGGGGAACTAGAGTGGGAGGAGCACTCAACAGCAGCGAGATCAGAATAGGTAGTCTAGCTTCCGAACTGCCCAAATGCCTGGGTGAGAAAGAATGAGGAACGCTCTCGATGGAACCAGAACCCGCTATAACGGAATGTAGTTAGGAGAAGTTGCATGCTCCCCGCCCTCCTCGAATTGGAGTTCGGGCCGATGGCCGGGGCCGAGCCGGAGATGGCCCTATATCCATATGGGCTGGACCATATATACCCCGGGGGCTTATGCCTCTGCCCTTGCCTTACCCTATATACATAACTCTTGCTCGCAGGCACCCAGCGCCATATCTCCATATCTACGATCGGACGTAGCCCTATCTAGAATATATGGGGGGAACTCTTTATTTAGGCACTCGTCCGAGAATAACAGGTCGAGCCCTAACTGAAGGAACCAGTTCCACTCCCCGACTCAAGAGACCAGTTCAACTCATTAGACGGGTGAGCCCACTGCACCACTGAGGACTAGCGCCTTACCTCTGGGCGCCCCTTGGCGACCAAAAGACTATATAGAGTCGGTAGTCGGCACCAACTATCTATATGGCGCTCCTGGATATATAGGCCAGCGGCGCCCTCCCCTATATAGATATGGGATATGGGAGATGGGCCCGCCAACTAGAACTAGATATAGCTGTAGCCGCCCTCGGTCCCATCCCAACCGTCCCCCCAATGTAGATTAGAGAACCAATGTAGATTAGAGAAGAATATAGATATATATGGCCCGATGTGATGTAGATAATAAATTCCCAGATGAGAGGAGAATCAATTCCCAGATACAGTAGGCACCTGCTGTCCATCGAGTTAGGGGTTAGGCATCCATCGAATAGATAGTCTATCTATCTATAGTCCAGTCCTTAGTTTATCTATCTGGCTATCATTCGATCTCCTCCCACCCACCCCTATTAATCTGCCCGCTAGAATAACCCCTATCTATTCTATATATGGGACTTAACCGAAGCAACCGACTTCGGCAACCCCCTATCCAATCCCTATATGGGTGATGGGTGACCGTATTCGTGTGATGCATCATCCATCAGTTTCCCGGTATATAGTGTATAGTCCATAGCCGGGCTCAAGCTCTCGCCATGGGGTGCCGACTATCGACTCCATATAGGATGGGAACTCTGGCTCCTCCGTCGCCATATATGTATATAGGGAGGGTGCCGACTGGACTAGAGATGAGTAGGCAGGGCTTACTTGACTAATTATCGGTAGCGGGCAGTCCCCCTCTGTAACAACTTCATAAGCTTAGCTCTTCCTCCGTCGGGCAAACATAGCATAGATATAGGGCCGCTTAGTCTCCCTCCAGTCGAAGCTACTCATTTCACGTCCCCGAGCACACCTCCCCCTGCCCCATAGTTCTAGTTGGGGTGGACTGATCGAATACGTGATCGTGATACCCCCGACCGACTCCCGACTAACTACAGGCTAGTGCTAGTCGGCCTCGATTGAACACCGAACGAACACTGAACACTGGAGAGCCCATCGCTGGAATGCGCCAATAGGGAGCGGGGGACTAAGAACTATGTCCCATGTATAGATAGGGGTTGGCCGAGTGGCGGCTATATAGAGATAGAGATAGAGTTGGGGGAGGGGAGAGATAGAGATAGAGTTTCATTGGCAACCATATCCCCCCGCCCTGGGAACCTTTGAGAGATCGATTCTCTTAGATGCCGAGATCGCCATAATAAACTCTAGGGCCTTGTTGAAGCAGAGATCCATTCTCAAACTGGGGTGGGTGGCCCTTCAAATAGCCTCCCACAACTATCTCTGGCCCCCCAGGCAAGATCCTTTGTTTCTATCCGGCTTCACGGAGGCAAGAGGATTTATTATTGGCTGGCCTGCAACAACTGTTACCAGGGGCCCCTACGTAGGTTGGGGTGGGTGGGTGGGAGGAGACAGGGCAGTTCAGGCTTCATTTCCTTCATTCACCCTCGGTGCCCTACTCTTCTAATGGGGCTCATCCAGCCATCGAGAAGTAGAGCGAGATCTCCCCACCGTTTCTCGAGCTCTAGATAGGAAGTTAGGGCCCCAGGTAGTTGAGTTGAATATAGACCCTCGGATGGGACAATCGGATGGGAGGCCCATAGAGTGTGGGCAAGCCGGACAAGCGGGACAAGAGCCCATAAAATAGTAGGGTTAAAAGGAGGATGGGACGGATGGGAGGACAACTATAGATAGCAGGTTCGGAGTCCCGTAGATAGCAGGTTCGGAGTCCCGCCGTCCTGAACCGTTTCTCGCCTGGAGCCTGGAGTTGGAGGCAAGACAGTTTGTTCCATCCTAGTTTATTATCCGATGGATAGTTAGTTCTATGACGGTCTCTCCAGGCCAAATAAACTCTTGATCTCCATCCTTCACCGGAGTAGCTCCTTCTGTTGGCGAGAAAGAGCTAATCTCTATCCGGAAGGGCCATAGAATTTTGAGGCCGATTAGTCTACTGTTACCATCCTCCTGCCTATTTCCATCCTCCTGCAGGGAGTGCCCGGTTGAAATAATAGCTAGAACGAGTTAACGATAAAGAAGGAAGGTGGTTTAGGTCCGATATAATGAATGGATGGAAACCCAGCACGCTCCCACCCGAGCAAACTCCTGTCCTCACCCCCAGTTGATCCTTACCACTACAGGAGGGAGGGCCAGCCAAACTACATTAATAGTTCTAACCTTCCGGAGGGAACCCAATAATACAGGACGGACCAGAGAACAATTGAATACAGCAGTGTATTGCTCCAGACAGCTGCTAATTAACAACAGCTCAAGGAGGCAGGGAAGGATGGAAGCAGTTTCTCGCCTAACTCAGGAAGGGTGCAATAGCATGAGACAAAGTCTGGGGATGGAACCATTCATTCTGGGGATGGAACCATTCATTGAACAGCCTCCCACACCGGGGGTGAGGGGTAGATTAGTCGGAATTGAGATTCAGTCTGGTTGTCAGTTAGCTAGCCAGCTGGACCGAGGGAAACAATCAATTACCCCGTGCGTGGACCGAGGGATAGTTCTATAAGCAACTCCCTCCCAACTAGAATAGGTAGTCGAGCGGATGGCCTTTCCTTATTTTAGACTGAGGGCCCGGGATTGATGTTAACTATAAGGGAGGGTATTCTAGTTGCTACCCGGAGCTAAGGCAGGGAGCGGCAAACGCCCTACTATTCTAAGGGGGCTCCGTTGCCTCAATATTGGTGGGGAGTCCGGTTCAGTTCAGTTCAGTTGAGTACTGTCCTAAATTCCGGGCAAGGGCATGGCGAGAAGAGTGAGGACCCCACGGAAGGAAGGTTCAATCAGCCGGATGGAAGCAGCTATTCTTTAAACTAGAATAAGGAGGGCAACCGGAAGTCAACTAGACAACAACAAACCCAGAAGGGAAGGCAGGGGAGGAAGGCACCTTATCGACGAGGGGAGGAGCTGTAGTTATAGCTGTAGTTGAACTCTATTGCCTGGGTGGGGCACCGGCCTCCCTTTCACCGGAAAGACCCCCTGGCCGGATAGCCGTTCGTTGCCCCCCACAACTAGAATCCAACCGGTCCTAAAGTCGCTTTCTCGCATGGATTATGGCTGTCCTACCGCAGCAGGGTGCCCGGAGCAAGACAACGAAAATGAAAGCATGCTCGCTGATTGAACCGGAGGAGAAGGAATTGGTTGATTTCCTGCTAAAAAGGGTGGGAGGCAAGAGAGATAGCTCCAGCTACCGGGGGTGATTAGGGATTAATTGAACGAGGTTCAATCAGAGGTTCAATCAGCAGGAAGGAAGGCAAGCCCGGAGAACAAGATTACCAGAAGGTCGAGGGATTGAAGCCATCCGAGGGATTGAAGCTCCGGTCCATCCTGAACTTATGCTGTCCAGGGCAAGGAGAACTAACGTCGAGTTCAACTATCTTCCCTCGAACATGCTTTTGCTTGTTCGCCCATCCTACCCAGAAAGAGAGGGGTCACCGACTCCGGGTGAAAGTTATAGCATTTGTTATTAGTCGCTTCCATTCGACCGTGGGTGAGGGCAAGTCCTTCAGCCAGACCGGGTGTTCAGTGAAGGTCGTTAACGAGGAGCCTACCTGAGCTCCGGTAACAGCAGCCTGTCCAGAGAAGGAGGTGAGAGAAATGTACAGTTCAGTAATTGTTCGCTCTCCCGGAAGGAACCCTACACTATCTAGAATTCCGGTGAAGTGGGCAGGACGCCCATCCCGGCGGAACGGCTACCCTATCTCGTTGCCGAGTTTACCCGGTTCCTTCCAGGCGCAGCTCCAGAAGCAGCCCGGCATCAGGGAGTTATAGAGTGGGAGGAGCAGGAGGATGGGTAATGAAACTAGCCCTCAACTAATCTGAGAACTAATCTGATCAGGGAGTTTTTTGGGGGTAATGAAACTGATGCTCATTGACGTAATATAGTTGGATGGAGGGCTATTGATTATTGGAAAGAATACAATACTGGATAGTGTCGGGATATTCATTAGGAGATTGGCCGGTGCCCCGTAGCAGTGTATGTATTGCTGTGTCTGCTCCCACCCGCCGTGAGACCAACCCCGGATAGCATCGTTGCCTATAGAATAGTAGGGGCCGTGTGGGCAAGCCTTCCCTTCCGCCCATCCATCCGGTCTACAAACCCCTACTATTCTAAAGGGCCCGGTAGTTAGATTGCCCTACGGGGGGATGAGCCGTATGTCAATAACGAGCGAGGTTCCCCCGGTGTCAATAACGAGGTTCCATGGATGGTTGAAAGGAAGGTCGATCCAGAGCATCAATCTAGTTGTTTATATGGATGTATTGATTGGGAAAATTCCCTCTTCCTCCCACAGGCAAGCCCAGAGAATGTTCACTTCTCTCCAACCTTCCTTCCAACCCGACGAGGTTTGAACCAACCCCCTGTAGACGGGTGGCTCGGTCAAAAAGGATAGTAGTTCCCTCCCCTCTAGTTTGGCTGTAGAGAATGGGACCCATGGCGATCGGTAGAGCTAGTTTAGCTGGCTAGGTAGAGATAGATTTCTCACCCACCATATACTCTCTCGAGTTCAACCGGAAGGAAGGAAGCTAGCCCATCTCCAACTATAGTTCAAGGAGATGGATTGCCCCCTGGAAACAAAGAATATTATGGATGGAAGGAAGTCCTCGCATGGGCAGAGAAGTTCTATAGATAGGATGCTACACCCCCGGGTGAGAATGGGCGCATGGGAAGAGCCCCCGGTTGGATGAGTCACTTAGTTAACACGGGTCTGTCCATCCTGGATGTAGTTTTTTATAGCTGGCAAAGAATCTAGATAGTTTAGCTCCGAACTACCTGCTCTCCCTCCATCCGGCCATGTTACGTAGATAGTCAACACCAGATTCTATACGTGATAGCCTAACTCATTATCGTCGAACTCCTTCCCTTTCGTTTAACTCCTTCCGATAATACTGTATTGAACTCGAACATTCTCGAGCTACCGATTAGAAGTTGGAGGAGCTGGACCGAGCCGAACTGATGTTTGGGGGGCGTCCACAGACTTCATGTTAGGCCAGCAAAAGAAATATCCCTACTGGCCTGAACCCCCGGTTAGCATCTCCTATTTGTTGTCACCCATCGGTAGGAGCTCCCAACGGCGGTAATGAACTAGTCTCCCAGTGAACAGTTACCTGAACTGAACCCGGTTGGCCTAACTCACTTGATGTTCATTGTCTACTCCCTGCCGAGAAAGGGACCATCCATTTGATTTGATGTTGGCTGGCCCTCCTTTGCTCCCTCCTTTGTTTCCCGATGGGTGGGGTGGGATGGTAGTCTACCGTTGGGAGTCTTCGCGATAGTGGGTCGATAAACTCCTCATTTCACTATCATCAAGTTTGCTCTCCAATACGGTAGGTCGGATGCCCCTACTATTTCTATGGGCGTTTGGATGGCCCGGTCACAGTAGAACTATCCCTCGGAGTTATCCTTGCCTCTCACCCGAAGAACTGTCTTTCTCAACTACCGGCCAGATTCTATACTCTCCATCCCACACCCCCAGGGAAAACTAATAGCCTTCACCCCGGACAAGAAACTACATGGGAGCCCGATCTAATCAAGAGACCGAGAACTATCCCGACCGTACCGTATCCCAATCCAACAATAAATAAAGTGAGGTCAATGGCCGGATAACAAGAAAGCGGCTAAGGATGGTCCGGTGAAACGAATTCAATGACTGAACTGTTCTTACCGACCAACTACTCTCTCTCCAGAGGATGGAGGGACACACCCACGGTTGGAGGAGCTACCGATTCAAAGTAATGTACCACCCACACCCACGGTTGGAGGAGCGGAAAGTAATGCCTAAACTATTCAACTCCCGGATAGAATATGTCCTATCATGTTGGCTGGGTTCTTCTTGTTGTTGGGTTCCCGAGGAGATGCCGTTGAGGGCTAGAACTTAACATCACATCCTAACTTTGGATCCTCCGGTATGCTCTTGCCTCCCACCCACGGTCCGGTTGCCTTATTATTTAGAGTTGCTAGTTGACTTCCTTCCGGAGCTAGATTAGTTGCCTATAGATAGTAGGGCCGAGGGATGGAGCGATGTTCTCGAACAAAAGCAGCGAGAACCAAAGAGAAGAGAAAGTACCCATCCTTCCCTCACCCACATATGAGTTGTTGAGCCCATCCTCTAGGAGCTCTTCTCGATCCATAGATCCGATCAGCCCTATTACCTAACGATGGCCCAACAGGGGGTAAGCGAAGGATAACTGAACGGGGGGACCTGCCTACCATCCATTTTCTTTCCATCCCACACTTCTGGGCCAGCTGCTGTATTAAACTCTTTGTTCGGATGGAACCAACCAAAAGACTATCAGCCTTCTAGAGATGGGCTAGCTGTAGTTGGAGATGTCCCGATGGGCGAGAAAGGAGGAGATTGTTTATCCAGCCCTATCTAGCTTTCACTCAGCCTGAACTGAACACCCCAGGGAGGGAGAGTCGCACACAATATTGAGTTCTAATCGGAATTCAACAACGATTGATGTTATACCGGTTGAACTAGCATAACCAGCCAAGCCTCCCAACCGGGGGTGTAGGCGGGCGATTAGTCTACTGTTACCGGAACTAATAACCTAATTTGGAATTCACGTTGCTTGCCCTCACCCACGGTTAGCAGAGAGAAAGCATGGGGCAGAGAGAAAGCATGGGGCAGAGAGAAAGCTAGAGTTTAGTTGGATCCTGCTGATTGAACCGGGAGTTGGAGAGATCGACTCAACTTCACATAGGATGGTCGGATGCTCGCTCGGACCGCTCCAACTATAGTGAATGAGGCTCCTCAACGTTATTTGGATCGACCGGTTGAACTCCTTTCCTTTTACCCCGCACCATCGGTTGAACTCGGCTATAACTGTTAAGCAGGGTCGGTTGAACTCCCTGATGCAGATGCCGTTTAGGGCTCTCCCTGCGAGGGCTAGCCCTACTATTCTATGGCGAACCTGGGCTAGAAGAACCTACCTTCTTTCCAACCGGTATTGAACCTACCTTCTTTCCAACTCTCTATCGGGGGGATAGGGTAGCCCCGGATGGAGATGACTTTCTTGTGGGAGGCCCAGAGTCCTACCCTTCCTACACTAGCTAATTACCGGTTCTCGCTTGCCTCTCACCTTCTATTTGTTCTGGCCATCCTAACTAGTTATCCAGGGGGTGTAAAGATCCTCCTGTATTTGTGAAGGCGGGGGTGAAGGGTGGAGCCCGGGGGTGGGGTCGTTACTTCCTTCCGAACTAGTTGAACTCCTTGGAGATGGGGGTAACAAAAAATAGGAGATGGGCTAGCTGTATACCTTCCTTCCGGTCTCCCTGCCTCCCTCGTCGAGGTTGTTTCATTGAGAGTAGACTCCCTTCCCTTCAACTAGAGAAGATCTTGCCTCCCACCCAGAGATAGCCTAACTTCTATGTCCTCCCTGGGGTGGGGGCCTAGCTGCTATAGTTGTACTTTCTAGACCGGATAGCCATATTCTCTTAATAGATGGGGCCCATCCCTCCTCGTAGTTATTTGTTTCCCGCCGGTCGGGGGTAGGTTTCTGTGCCTCCCACCCACGGTCCGGTAACAGTAGAACTATCCCGACCTCGGTCCGGGTAACCTAATCAACTACCGGGGTTCAACTATCAACTATCCTACCAGCTTCATTGTCTACTGGATGGTAACAGCTCCATGGGCGAGACGAAGGAGATGGGCTAGCGAACTGCCCTGCTTAACTGTCTTGCTTCTTATCGGTTGGGTTGGTAGCAATCTATGCAACTGCCTCGTCAAAGCGAGAAGGAAGGCAACTGGCTAAAAGCTTTCTGGCGTGCGGCTTAATTTATAGAGAAAGGGTCCGGGGAAGAACTGTCTTTCTCGGATGGGTAATGGGAGCCCCTGCCCTACTATCAATTGTTAACTCGTCCATAGAATAGTAGGGCCTTCCTAATTGTATACCTTCTGAAGGATGGAGCTTCATTCACCCTCGGTAGAAAATTCTCTAGGGATAGCCGACATCAACTATCTTACCGGGGGGTGAAGGATGGAAGCAAGCTATTAGTAGGAGGAGCCCAACCCCCAGGCCGAACAATCCAACCCCAAACCCATACACCCCCGGTGAAGGATGGACAAAGCAGGACATACCCTCCCATTCTAAACCATACCCTCCCATTATACAATATTGGATTGATTCGGATGGCACTCCCCACCTTCACTTTTGCATTCCAAACAAATGACTAGAATTCTCCCCCCACCCGCATGTTACGTATAGAATCGAGCAATAATAGAATAATAGGGCGAATAGTAGGGGCTAGCCTATAGAATGGTAGGGGTCCCCTACCCCCGGCCGGGGCCCCCCCCATTATAGTTGTTTAAAATAATCAAATGATTTCGGAAGCCTAGCCTGGGTGGATTTGTAGACTCCTCATAGATGAATGAGGAGAAACATCCCATATCTGATCCTGAAGTCTTCGTATTCTGTTCCGACCCTCGTAATGCACGAATCCTTATTTCCCCGCCTGCCACATAATATATCTGTTGGCGTTACTTCCGACCGAGGCGGGAGAATCCGCCGAATAATCCGATCGATATGATGACTCCGTGAAAGTGAAATCGAATTCTATGCGGAGATGCGGATAGGGACACAGAGGATGCTTCCACACTTGTGGATATAGGAAACTTCGAGTGGAGATAGTGGGTCGCAGGTTGAGTCAACAAATCCGATCAATCTCAACTAGATTTGGGAGTAGGCTTAAAAGTTCGTTCCTAAGGCCGTCTTATATCCATATCATATATATATAGGACAGAGAAAAACATGTAAGAGGGTCGGATGCATCCGGCCAGGGCTCCTATTTCTCATTGTATAGGTTCGTAGAATGAAGAGTATTTGAACCACACCTCGCAATCAAGAATACCGGAACGACTCAATCTGCTGCTCCGCGGAGGGTACCCCCGTAACATCCTCCTTTGGAATGGGGCGATCTATAGTTAATATGACTGACTAAAGTGAATGCGAGGTCTAAACGACTCCAGAGGAGTTGATCGATCCCGAGAATTCATGGACGGGAATGATATATGGTATAGATGCGCCCGGCCGGCATTCATTTATGCCCGAATCTAATCCCTAGTTCAGTCCAGTTGTTCTGCTTGCTGAGCCCCACCCCATAGTGGATTGAGTATAGATAGGGCCGACCCCTATCTATCGGGGTCCGAGGGGCTGCGCCTCTATTAACTCGGACGACCCTATATATCTATTTGGGGCTCGGCTCGACCAGCGGCCCTGGCCTTGTACATAGATGGATAGAGAGATAGCCGCCGCTCGACCCGACCCTAGGAGAGGAGCGCCAATAGCTTTCGTTGGTCGAGAGCCCCCTACTAGATATAGCTTTCCTCGGGCTTAACCCTATAGTATAGGGTGTAGAGTATTCATTCTCCCGTCGGTCGAGAGCTAGCTGTGTATAGTATAGTAGAGAGTAGTCCGGGGCCCCTATCTATAGTAGGAGTAGGATCGGCTTGCCTAGTTTCCCTACCATGCATGGGGTATCATTTAGTCTAGTCCCCAACCCTTCTAATACTCTAGTCCCCCGGAATTGGGTATAGGGCATTTGGACTTAACCATATATAGTCGAGGGCGGCTATATAGGCTAGGCTATATAGAGTTCGTTCCAGTTGGCACCCCCTAAAACCTTTTTCTATATATGGGGGCGATAGATAGATCGAGGGGGACCCCTATCCTATCTATATCTGGGGGACTCGATTGATTCAGATACCGATTTCAGCAAGTTGCAACCCAACCCCCCTATCTATATATGGTATATGGGGCCGTATTCGTGATCTCCCCTATCTATATATGATATGGGGCACCTCCCATCCCAACTCCCAACTCCCCAAGCCTATAGTCGTTCGCCATATAGATATATGGGGGTGCAGTTGTATATGTAGCCCCATATGGCGACGGCAACGGCCCTATATATATAACTCACTCACTCACTCGACCGATAGGTTAGGTCATTTCCGACCGCCACCCATCACCATCACCAACTACTGGGGTGGAGAGCTGGAATGCGAATGCGCAAGCAGGCAGTGGTGTTTGTTTTCCCTCGTGCCTTTCCTTTCCTTTGGGTCAGGCTTATCCATATATGGGGAACCGATAGGAGAGGTTGAGGGACTCCCCCGCCCCTATAGATCTGATCTTATCTCATCTTGACTGCAGGAGTTATAGGCCGGGTCGGCGCGAGTGCCCGCCCTCCCCAGATAGATCTATAGGGCGGTCGAGTGCCTAAAGGCCCTATATACAGATATGGATAGATATGGCGCCCCTCCCCGGCCATCTGGAGGTTGAGGCTCTCTCCCGACGGCCTACCCCCACCCCTACTATATAGAGCTTAATCCGGAATCCCTATCCAACAATAATCTACCTCCGGGGGCAACAACATGGGCCGGAATCCCTATCTCTATGTGATGTGGGCCCCTATCTATATAGTCTAGCCACTCGACCTTCTCCTTCTCCTTCTGATTGGTTGGTCGAGGGAGAGGGGTGGCCTATATATCTAGGGGCCCCCCCACCCCATATAAAGTATGGATAATGGATGGGGCCATCCATTAGAATCATATACTGATCGTGATATCAGTCACCACATCAGTCGCATCACGAGATACACGTATCCATCCAGCCATCCGTTATGATATACAATCATCAGTCATATCACGTATATAATAGATGGATGCGCCCATCCCCATCTATTCATCATATCACCGGTATCGTTGCAGCGGATCTGGTGTGATCGGTTGAGATATAGATATAAATATAGGCAGTCGAGTGCCGACTGTCACTAAACTATAGATAGCATAGCCGCCCTCGGCCCCCTAGCGGGGAGTCAAGGATTCGCTATTATTGTATTATCGGTGATGAATGGGGGGGGGTGCCAGTTCCAGTTAGAAATGAATGGGAATTGTTATCTCCCCATTCATGGGCCCTACTATTCGACTATAATGGGGGGGTGGGGGGGGGCGGGGTGATGAATGGAATGAATGGGAAGGGAGAGACCCGACGGCATCTAATGCCATATCTATAGAGGGGGGCGGGGGCGGCACGAAGGCCTTTAGGTTTAGATTGATTACTCTCTCTAAATCCACGGCTGGGGTGGGGGTGGCTTTTCATTTTGAAAGTGAAACAAAACCCAACCCAACGTCCCACCCGGCCTCTCTTATTACCACCCACCCCTTACCGATTTCGCGAGCGATTCAAGTTGTATTACCGTCGCACAACTATAGTTGCCCTATAGATCTATGGCCGGCTTCAAGTTGCCGTCTTATATATATACAAGTCACTACATCCGAAGTTAGGTTCCCGACCTTTACTCAAGAGATCTATCTGGTGGCCCTATACCCTATGCAGTAGAGGGGGACCGAATGGTTGATCTGTTCTGTTCCCTTGGTGGGTTGATCTGAAGGTAGGTATCGTCTGCCCTATATCTAGATATAGATATGGCGTCTGAGTTTCAGTCTCGCCGTTCGTCTTATAGTAGTGCCCACCTGAACTCGAGGTAAGTCAGTATCTATATTTTTTCTATCGTTTGCCTTTCTCGACATGGCGTCTGAGTTTCAGTCTCGCCGTTCGAATGCACTCGCCATATAGATATAGCCGGGCCCTATATATGGATGGGGGCTAAGCGGGTAAGCATAACTATCTGGCTGTTCTGTTCTGAATGAAGATAAGATATACGATGCGGAGAGGTTGGGCTGGGCCCTCGACTGGGGAGATACTAAGCGGGCCCTATCTCTCGCGGCCGGGCCTTCCCTTACCTTGCCCTATGATTTGAAGGCTAGGGTCGTCTAGGGCATAGGGTATAGGGATAGGGCATAGGGGGGTTCTATCGGGAAGCCGAGCCATAGATATAGAGCCGGGGTATATAGCATGGATAGGGATAGGGCTAGACCCTCTAATCTATAGTTATTCCTTAGTCGAGTCGAGCCAACACCCCCTCCCTACCTATAGTTGAGCTCCCCCTACTATTCTAAGGCTTATTCCTCAGTCGAGCCCTAGTCGAGCCTCCTATCAGTTGAGCCCAACCCCAACTCTATATATGGATATGGGGATTACGCAGTCGAGCCCTAGTCGAGTCGAGCCGCTATATAGAGTAGGGCTCACCGCTATATAGAGTAGGGCAGTCGAACCCTCACCATATATACAGATAGGCAGAGCAATGGGTGAGATGCTCTGATCAGACAGAAGGGGAGGATGTCAGACCGAAGGATGCTCTGCCAGAGACTATGACTAGAAAGTATAGACCGGATGCTCTGCCAGAGACTCTCGCATAACCCCCTAAAACCATTGAAGGGGGGGCTGTCTGTCGGAAGGCTTTCATCCAGTTTTGTCACAATTAAGAAATAGTTGCGGAAATGGCGGATGACTAGTGACTCACTCCCCACCAGTAGCATCCCTTTAGACTGAGGGGATTTGACCCACATTCAGGGGCCCTCCCTATGCATAGGGCTAAGCGAAACGGGGTCTCCCACTGCTTATTGTTCCACCCAACCCCGACCTCGAAGGAGTTGAGAGGCCTTCTCATTCCCACGGCGCTAGTCGAGTATCCGTCGATTCAGGTTTTCTTATAGGGGAACATTCGTGACTGGTATCCCCAAACGACCACCATCTAGTTGTGAATTCGTTGTGGCAATGGCGAAGTGAGATGTATACCGAAGGGGTTTGAATAACTGCAGTTAGGAAACCGCTACGGGATTACGGGTACAGCGAGGGGTTTGTTATAGCGGTAGTGGAAGGGGAGATATGGATCCATAGAACCATTCTTCCCAAGGGGTGACGTCCCCCAGGCATATATCCGTATCTGGGGACAAAACCGGAGTGGGTTCGATTCTCGCATCCATAGGTGCATATGTACCCGGAAGGGGTTGGGACAGGAGTACCCCCTTCTATCTCTGCTACCCCCCCGGTGGGAGTAAGAGGTCGAGGAGTAGTTGCCTCCAGGTATGAACTCCTTGGGATAGGGGTAAACGCGTCGATATGACTCCCACATCATTCCCAATTCCCACCCTGCAGGGCACCCTATAGTTCCCACCCGCCCGGCTATAGAGATACGCTTCGGGCCTGAAGCCTTCGGTTGTGAGGGATGGGAATAGCTAGTGACTACGTATCCGTTTGGTCGTAACAGTGGCAGTTGAAACGGGAGAGCTGTGGTGAGAAGGTAGCATGGCGACTGCTTACTATTCTGCTTGGGGAGAGTGTAGTTTCTCAACTCAGGCATTCTTTACTTAGGTAGGCATCGGTGAGAAGATTTCTCGGCGCGGTAGGAAGCCCTTACCCTTCAAATAGTATGGGGTAGGGCCCATAGAATAGTAGGGGCTTACCACCGCTTCATCAGCAATTAATTAATGGCAGTGTGCATTCATAGGAAGATAAATGGCAAATCTGATAACTCTAGAAGGATACGAGCGAAATAAACCATTAGCTATTGATTGCTCATTTAACCATCATCTTCGGTTTGCTTGTCCATCCAATGAATAAGACTAATGAGCCAATAACAGCATTAAGTAGTGCTTCCCTCACCCACACTCACCAACTAACGCATATCGCCTCTCGTCTCTTCGCCTTTCCTAACCTTTTGATGGCCGGTTTGACTCCCTCTGCGCTTAATGAAAGAAACCATTGACATTGACTCAGAGAACAAGGCTCTAGCTATTTGATTTGCCCTAGTGATGTTAGTCTTAGTTACTGCTTCTTACATTGCACTAGCTACCTCGGAGACTGCTTCCTACTTATTTATACCTCAAACTTGAAACACATAAGTAGTTGATCAACCGTGCTCACCGATCAGCTCTCCGAAAGGAGCGAAACCACTATATATGTGATTTCGACAGGATGTGTGGTCATCCTTGTCTGTCCAAGTTGCACAACACGAACACAAAGGCTATTTTAAGAATGTTCCTTGACTGCTAGACAGCTGGATCTCTACTCGTACTAAGCGCGAGATCAATCCCCTGCACACTACATGGGGTAAATAAATGAGCACCGCCGCTTTCTATAACAATTCTACGGGATATAGAGGGTTACCTGCGCTAATAGTTTTGTAACTAAGCATCTATATTTGCATGCAGCGGCAACAACTTGAGAGAATAAAGTTGTCGAATTCGTTCGATCTTAGTCCCTAGAGCTTCCCCTACAATTCTATGGGTTATTCTAGCAAGCTGCTCGAATTAGGGCAGGCGTCATTAATGAACGGATTAATGAACGCACTATAGTTCCCACCCAACCCCTATCAAGGCAGGGTGGGGGGCATAGTAATGGCAGAGGTAGAAAAGTCGGGGGGCTAAGGTTCCCAGCTTTTAGTAGAGTTCCGGATATAGTGTAGGGTGGGAGGATAGCCGGATAACGGGTGGGTGGGAAGCAATAGTGTAGGGTGGGAGGAAGATAAAGCGGGAAGGGGAAGGGTTTGGTGGATAGGCGAGATTCCACACCATTATATACGTGATACCCCTACGGGGATGAGACCAGTGCTCCGTTGTCTCGGGGTTGGTTAGATAATCCCGCCGCCTTATAATCTAATCGCGCCATATTAACGAATGGGGGGGCCCCTACTATTCTAACCCCTACTATTCTAATGGGATGGAAGATGGGCCAATTAGAAGGCACAGAAGGCTGCCACTAGAGGAGGAAGAGAATCTATACTGTGATCCTGCTGGTCAACCTGATCCTAAAAGGTTGGAAAGTGTTGCTGCAAGTGATGTATCTCAGGCTTTAGTCGTTTATCAAGAGGCGGCAGAGGAGCTTTCAGTCGATGCCCCATAGAATTGTAGGGCTGCCAGCCAGCCTATCAACAAATTAAAATGCAATCTGGAAGGATAATGCTTGTACCAGATGATAGTGCACCTGAGCTTGATCAGAGTGGAAGTCAGAGTGTGCAGCAGATATCAGAGATGGACATTGAAGCCATAGAACTTAATGTGATCGCAAAGAAAGTTTCTCTCCCTCCCATTGAAATTGGTTTGACACCAGGCATGCAAGTGAAACAGCATGAGGGGTATTCATCCTTGATGACTGACCTTCTTGATACCTGGAGGATAAACTGCTCTTGTTGGTTATGTCGCTTTCACCATAATTGGAGGACTGCAACGAGAAAGAGACCATTTCATAACACCATAGAATAGTAGGGCCCCCCCACCCATCCCCACACACGCCCCCTTATTATAGCAAGCTAATTAATTAACCATCCCCTTATTAATTAACCTGCTCAAATAAACATCAGCTCGCTATTTTGACGCTAGATTAAGCAATTCTAGTTGCTAGAATCGAGCAACTATAGTTTCCCACCCAACCTGGGCTATAGTTGCTGATTCGATTCAGAATTCTAGTCGGTAGACTGGCAAAGTGACCTGCCCCCCAGTCAACCCCCTACCTGATAAAAAGTCTTGCTCATATGACTGCCCCCCCGGTATCTCGATTGTTGTGACCCGGGTGGGTGGGAAACTATAGGTTCTCCGGCCTAAGAGAAAGTCGAGAATTTTGATTGATTCTAGCAAGCTGATGCCATGCCGGACATGGGGTCAAAAGTGACCCGCCCCCCAAGTTTGGTCGGCGAAACACCCTACCTCTCAATAGTCAATTCAATACAGTTGGACCTCGAAATTGATCGACTCAAATCGGAAGGGGCTCGCGGACAACTTGTTGTCCTCCCTGCAGGGTTGGGAGGGACTATAGTTCTGCCAGTGACCCCCCTTAGAATAGTAGGGCATTATCATCCTAATTTTCCATCGGGAATAGTTAGTTCCGATTTGCATTGCCATAGACTAGTAGGGCATTTTGACATCCTCGCCATAGAATAGTAGGGGCATTGCTTCCCATCCTTGGGCGTAATATCATTCCATTGCTTCCCATCCCCGGCATAGAATAGTAGGAGCATTGCTTCCCATCCAACTGGCAACTAAGATATATAGGGCCAAACCATCCTCGCCATAGAATAGTAGGGGCATTGCTTCCCATCCGTTCTCAGTTTTGCCAACTTAAAGTTGCTAACGCCCTACTATTCGGCAAGGGAATTTGAGAATAATTTGGTCGCAATTTTATGAGCGGAATAGCTTAGGATTCATGTAGCGGGGAACTGAGGCCCCGTAGGGTAGCGGGGAACTGAGGCCCCGTAGGGGCAGCTCCAAATCACCCACTTTTGAAAGCCAACGAATATCCGCTATGGCCCCAACGATATAACGTATGTAATTATAGAACATCCTCTCCTGCTAGTCGTAAGGATGGTCAGTTAGGCCTTCCGGTTGAACAGGAGAGGGTAGGACCCCCGGTTCAGGATGGTTTGTTATCAACTCACTAGAAGAAAAAAAAGGAGGGGGAGAGCACACTTCCACTCCTAGGGGCACCGGCAAATCATTAACGTCATATCCATCCAACCCAAAGAATGTTAGCAGGCCGGGCACCCTTCCCACACCCCGGAACGGTGGCCCCTACTATTCTAATGGGCAGAATGCTCGACCTATCCAGACTTACAACCTGAGGGCTTGAACGAGGAGATCTCGCTCCCTAACTTCCTACCTGAACGAACTTACAACCGGGGGTGGAGGATGGCTATCCAATTACAATAGCATGAGCTCAAGAATCTAGTCAAGGATGGTCCAGCGAGAAAGGTTGTCGTTAGGAGGAAGGGAGTTCGTTACTTCTTCTTCCCGAGCTAGTAGTTGAGGTCCGACCATCCGAATCAAAGAAAGTCCATCGGCCATCACCAGGGTGGCATGTGAGAACAGTTGTTATTGTTAACCTGCCAGAAGGGTGGGTCGGTGGGGTTGGCAGAGCAGCCACCACCGGGTCCTCGTATTCAGGGAGGGAGTTAAGCCCAAAGTAGTTAGGTCCCTCGAGCTAAAAACCATACTTCATTAACCTCTTGTTCTCCATAGTTCTTTCCTTCCACCCTGCTGAGCTAATACACCCCAGAACGGTGGCAATGAAGGAGATGGTAACCCCGTTATCAGCCAAACTAATCAACTATTGTTTAGATAGGGCAGTTCGGAAGCTAGACTAATAGAAAGCGGCTCGGGCTCGGCTGAGTCCCAACAACTACTATGGAAGGGGAATTATTCATCAGTAGTCGAATGAAAGCATGCTCGAACAAGGAAGATAGTTGAACTCGACGTTCTCCTTGCTAGTCTCGCCATTCCGGGTGAAAGTTATAGCATTTGTTTAGCTTCTTAAGGGAGCTGGAGGGCTCTCCACCCCCGGTTAGCATCTCCAGCTATTAGTCGTTTTCACCCATCGGTAGCTCGAGAATGAACGAGTTAAAGAAAGTATTCTCATCTAGGATGGATCGATTGAAGTGGATCCTTCCTTGGATCGGGCCCTGCAGGGAGTTCGACGAAAGTAAAACAAATAACTATAATGAAGGCCTGAACACCCCCTCTATTGTTATCCATCCTTAACTTCCATCTGTATTTCTATAGCCTCCCACCGATGAGTTAGGCCAGCCCACAAACTATAGCTTTACACCGGAACAGCATGAGACACAGGATGGAACAGCATGAGCCCTTCCCCGGCTCTGACCCTATCCTGATCGGCAGGTGGAGCTACCGGGGGTGAGGCAGGCAGCTAATTAACGAGTTGCCGGCAGCAACCGGGGGCTTTGGTTCTCGCTGCTTTTGTTCGAGAAAGATCCAAAGGAAGGTTCAATCAGCAGACTGACCATCACCTCTATCCGGCTTTATTTCCTGCCGGGTAGTCCTAGAGTTCACCCCCGGTAGGAAGTTAGGGCCCCAGGCAATAGAGTTCAACTATCTGAAGGATGGAGTCAGCTGTCCGGCGGGATTGAAGCCAATCTGAAATGCTCTGTCGGCTTTCTCATCTGCCAATCTCACTATAGTTGTTCTCTGTCGGCGGGATTGAAGCCAGATGAAGGAGTCGGTGCCCTTCCAAACTAGTTCGCTCTCCTCGCTCTCCGGGTGAGAGGCAAGTCCCATCGAAAAGTTTCCCATCCTTTGTTTTATACTGTGCCCCTGGTCGAGCATTCTTTCTTTCCACCTTCGCTCGGGGGTAATGAAGAACTACCGAGAATTCAACAACTATAGAGTAAAGGGCAACTCCATCCAAACATCCTTGCCTTCCTTCCGGTTAGGAGGTGGTGCGTGCTGTCCATCGGTCTCCATCGGTTAGGGGCCCCAGTCAACTTAGCTAACCTGATCGATGCTTTGTTTCTATCCGGCATTCTTTCCTGCTAACAATTGTTCTTTCTTTCCTGCTAACAGCTTCACCCCCAGGAAATCGACGTTGGGCCCTACCATCTACTATAGCCCATCCTTCACCCCCTATAGTGAGTAACATGCCTCAACTAGCTTCCAACGGCATCTAGCTCCTCCTTCCATTACCCGGTAACTAATATAGCTCCGGGGGGGCCATTACCCGGTAGTTGATTAGGGTACCCGGACTGCTTGCTTTCCTTCCATCCTGGCCAAACAAAATAGTTGATTTGCTCGCTCTGAGCAGTTGAGAGAGAGAACTATCTCTGGTCTCCAACCGGAAGGCCCTACTATTCCTTTATTTCCTGAAGGAAGGTCGATCCAAATTACCCTGGGCAGGATGGACTACTATAGATTCCCTCCCACCCGATGTGAAGGTGGTGGCTGGATGGAACCATGCATCCCTAGCCGGAAGTAACAAGGTGGGTTGGATTGTTCAGTTCAGATTGTTCTTGAACGGGAGTCAGTCCCGCCTACCTGAGCTTTCATTGGAGCCAAGGAAGGAAGGCAAGCAGCTGGACCATCCTTTCTCAAGCCTAGAATTCGGGTGGGTGGCACCCCCTCCTGCCCTATCCCCCGGTTGAGGGCAAGAATGAAAGCATGCTCGAGCTAGATTAGTTGTTTCCGGAGAAACCTACCAGATTTCTTGTTTGGCTGGACTTTGTTTAACTGGAGATGGGTTAACCCCCGGTCAAGGGCCTGCTAACATTCTTTGGCCCGAACCCCCCTTAGAATAGTAGGGGGCCATCCTTCACCCCAACAATAGAATAGTAGGGGCGATTGCTCTTTCTTACCCTGCTAACCGGGGGTGTGGGTAGGCTTTCTCGCTATTAGTCTTTAGCTAGCCCATCTCCAGCCATATCCAGTCATCAACTCCCATCGAGAATTAGGACTACCGGCCATCGAGAATTAGGACTACCGGAAGTAGCTTTATTTCCGGTTCAATCAGCAGGAAGGAAGGATGGGAATGCAAGGATGGGAACTCCATAATTTTTTGGAGGATGGCAACTATCCCTCAACTATTTAGCTCAGCTCTCCCTCTTTGTTTGTGATCGCTCATCGAGCATCAATCTAGTTGAGTTGGGTTACTTTCATCCGACTTCCTGATCCTGAACCCCCGGTGGGAGGGTTAGCATTACTTTCCCTCCAGCCTGAACCCCAACTATAGTTATCCATCCTGAGGGCAAGGAGGAGGGCAAGGATGTTTTATTAGTTGATACCGGTTGTCAAGCTAAGTTGATACCGCAGCAGGGTGAGGGCAAGGAGAATAAAGAAGGTGACCGGTTGGAAGGTATAGTTGACAAAGCTTCATTCAACTATTCGGATGGGTCAAAGAAGGTAGGTTCCACGTTAGCCGCCCAGGTTCGCCATAAAATAGTAGGGCTAGCGGAGATCAAGGAGGCAGGGAGTTAGCCGCCGGAGGATCCTTTTTTTATATCCGAGCCCATGCGGCACATTTTCTCTCTTTCTTGCCGGCCCAACTACAGGCTTTGTCCTCCCATCCTACCCATACATCCCCGGGGGAGGATGCCTGCCGTGGGTGAGGGGTAGGAAGGGGGTGAGGATGGATGGAGAGAGATAGTTCCCCGGTGAAGGACAGGTTCCATCTGTAGTTAGGCTATCACGTCTATAATTGAGAACCCCCTACTTACGTAACATTTAACACCCCGCCTTCCCACAGGGGCCGCAGATAGGAAGTTAGGGCCCCGGTGGAGCGATAGGAAGTTCTAGCCCTCAACTAATCTGCATCAGGGAGTTAGCCGCCCTCAACTGACCCTCTTGGGCATCACCCTCTTGGGCATATATTAGTAGGAGCCCTTCCGCCCTTCTGACCCGCCAGAAACAAAGAGCTAATACACCCAAGGCGAATATGGTCGGTGGGGTCCGGTTAGAGAGAAAGCCTGGGCCAAACTAATACCGGATAACAAGAAAGCAGCTTCTTGACCCGGATAGCCGCCCTACGGCGGTCTCGTTAACTCGTTACTTCAATGCAAAGGAGGATGCGGGGCAATCTCAACATCCTAACCTGGGGTCCTTCCTTTCTTCAGCCGGTGAAGTCTGATCTCCTGTCCTCCCACCTGCCGGCCCTACTATTCTAAGGCTTGCCTCCGGATAGCCGAAGCATTGTTGGCCCTTTCTCGATAGAAACTAGGATACTGGGGGTGAAGACAAGAATGAAAGCATGCAATAAATCAGGGAGGGGCACAGTAGAAACCATTCTTTGTTCACTCCCACCGCCACCGGGCTAACTAACTAACTAACTTTCCGTGGGGGCCCTAACTAACTAACTTTCCGGACGGGGCGAGCATCAGTCATCTCCCTCCGCCGGTTAGACTAGAGACTGTCCATCGGGGGTAACATCCAGCTTGCCTTCACAACTACTATGGGCCGATAATGCTGATGCTGCGAGAACCTCTCTTCACCCAATCCAACATCTGGCCGAGCCGAACAATCCAACTTCTCTTCCGACCAGCTGCCAACTGAACGTTTCCCACCCACCCGCCTAGAGAATGGTAGGGCGAACCTATAGTTAGTTAGTTTCCTCCCCGGGCGATCGAAGGTATCTATTGCTTATCCTCTCAACCTGCTGTCCATCGACATCTATTTCAACCTGCTGTCCATCGACATCTAGCGGGGGTTCAGGGTGGTGCAGCGGTTCAGGCTGGAGGGAAAGTAATGCTGGTATCCACCCACGGTCGGATGCTCGGAAGGATGGTCGGATGCTAAGACCAGAGAAAGGAGAACTTCATTACCTGTCCTTCACCCCTGCATGCATGCAGGGGGGTTCTATTCCCGAGAAGGCAGTTCGCTAGACTACCTATTCGAAGGCTCGGGCTCGGCTGAGTCCCAACGAACAATAAGGATGGGCCGGATTAACCTTCTTTCCAACCGAGGGTGAAGGATAGATATCAATGGATGGAGCAGCATTCCTTTCTCACCCCCGGAGGATATGCAGATAGATCGAGGAGAGGAAATTATTCTTTAGTTAGCCGCCCGATTCTTCTTTCTTGAGTTAGCCCTCGAGCTCAAAATAGAATAGAGTCGATTTTCTCTCCTCGGTCCAGCTGAAGAATCTCTCTTGCCTGGGGAACTCTCTATATAGAACTTGGGGCTGGCCCACGGTAGCTCCTTATTGCCTGGGGGTGAAGGATGGCCCACGGTTCATCGGAAGAATGTTAGGTAGATGGGCGTAAGAATGTTAGGGGGTGAAGGGATGGATAATTTGACTTTCGTCGAACTCCATCCCTGCCGGTTAATTATCCTCTTTCTCGAGCTCCTCGTTAGGCTCCCGGATAGAGAAGACTTTCGTCGAACTCCTTCCCGCTCCTCGTTGAGTTCCATCCAGTTCCTTCCGCTTTCTTGCCTTTCTCGCGAAGAGAAAATATTCAACTACCGGTTCACCCGAATTCTAGGGACCCATACTTAATGAACGAGGTCCCCGAACTGATGGATGGGGTGCGCCCCCTTTCTCTGAGGCCAAACTAATACCGGATAACAAGAAAGCAGCTAAGGATGGTCCGGTTGCCTTATTATTTAGAGTTGCTAGTTGACTTCCTTCCGGAGCTAGATTAGTTGCCTATAGATAGTAGGGCCCACTGTTTCTATTTCCAATCCCTCTGGAGCGTAACTCTGATATTGGGATGGACCTTTCTTACATAACTCTGATATTGTTATTGTTTTCCGGTAGGGCGAGAAAAGAGAGAAGGTAGGGCTATCCAGATTCTTTCTCTCCGGGCATGGGGTGATGCAGGAAAGCAATCCAACTAGTTAGTCTTCGTTTGGTGCGACCTTCCTTCCGGACATGGGGTCCTTCCTTCCGGGAGGTAATGCCCCCTCCCTTATTGATAGTTGTCTCCCTGCAGGCCGAGGTAATCCCTTCCTACACCGGGGGTGAAGGATGGCCTCGTTAATTGCTGACTAGCTTCTTCTCAGTGGGGTCCTTCCTTTCTTCGGGTAGTCCTTCATTCTCTGGACAGGCCCCTACAATTCTATGGGCTTCATGTTAGGTATTAACCTTCTGCACCACCGGGTCCTCGTTGAAACTGTCCTAACTACAGATCCGGGCAAAACGAGCATCCCTCCCGAATCCGCCGAGCATAAATCCAATAGAGTTGAGTTGGCTAAACAGAATTAAGCTAGTAGGGGCCCTCCGGGGACCCGAAGTTAGACAGTTACCTTTACTGAACACCTGATGGGTGACCTATCCTCACCCCCGGTTAGCTCGAGGGAAACAATCAATTACCCACCGGGGCGGATGGAGCACCACCGGTTGCCTTATTCTAGTTGTTACTGATGGAGAGTCGAACATAGTTGTATGGGGAACTCGTCCATAGGGGCCGCCGGTTGCCCTCTATAGTTGCATAACCAGCCAAACAATCAATCGAGGGTGAATGAAGCCATCCAATAACAATCTAAACTAGGAACCAATAACTCGCCCATAGAATAGTAGGGGCCTGAAGGATAGAGCGGTGGCGAGAAACGTACGCCTAACAAATATATCCGTACTAGAGTTCCCTCCCACCGTCCTACCCATTACCCATCCTTTTTTCATTCTCCTCGTATACCTTCCTTCCCGTGTTAACTCCCATCCTCTTACCGGGCGGGGGTGCCCATTTCTTTATTGAGGGCCTGCTCTCCATCCATCCAACTATCCTACCCGGAAGCATGCAAAGTAGTTAGCCGGGTAACCGGTTGCCCTCCTTATTCTAGTTACAACTAATTGAAGGGTAGTGGGAATTGGACTACCGAGGGAAGTGGGAAAGCATGGGCTCGGATAGAAACTTTGGATCCTCCGGGCGGCTAACGTCGAACCTGGGCTATAACTCCCTGCCGAGAAACATCCATCCTTGTTTATTATATTCCATCCATCCTTGCCGGAAGGAAGTAAGGAAGGATGTAAGACTAGAGAAGTTGCCAGCCATCTAGATAGGCTTCACCCCCAGCCCCCAGGTAGTTAACTCCCACCGGTGAAGCGGGGATTCAATCCAGCCTAAGGACTCACTGTATCAATTAGGAAGGGCCCTACTATCTATAGGCGGCCTGCCTAACATACATATAGTTCACTCATCGGGATGGACATCCATTTTATTGAGGAGCTACCCTAGCCTAACTTCTTCAGTAGAATAGGGTGAGTAGAGGGTATTGCCTTCCACCCCCGGTTCTTGAATTCGGATTAGTCGCCCCTGTAACCTGTTGGTCTTGAGAAGGGGTGTTCCTTGTATTCGGGAACAAGCTACGCCAAGCCCTGGAGGTACTACCGATGCTAACATTTCATTCCATCCTTGCTGCCTAAAGAACCATAATAGGCCGCTGGTGAAGACCATGTCGAGAATCTCGAGCGAGCTCGGACACGGTTATCTCCATCCAGCGCTTCGCGACCGCTTTTCCATACATTCCTTATGGTCGGTGGGGTTTGCGGGGGTGTAGGGCGGTATTGGAAATATGGATTGTTCGGAAGGCCCTACGTAGGTTGGGGTGGGTGGGAGGAGACAGGGCAACCGGTCGATCCAACCACCCTGCATGCAGGGAATCTTAGTGGCGGCTATCACGTAGAGAATCTGGCTAGGCCATCCTTCATCACCCCCTCCCTGTAGGACGGTAGAGTCAACATTCTCGATTATATACGTAACATGGCCACCGAGGGATAGTGGACCATCCTTGTTTTTGCCCATCCGGTAGAAGTTAGGACCTTAGCAATAGTAGGAGTTTCTCCATCCGCTCAATCGACCTCTTCTCTCACATCGGTTTGCTATTCTCTCACATCGGACGGGGCAAGAGTGGGAGGAGTCCTAAGCGGCACATTGAACATAGCCCAGGGAGATCAAGGAGGCAGGGAGAACCCCCACCTTCTATTGGGGCCCTCAGAGTTCTTTCTAGCCCTCTATAGCAGGGAGTTAGCCGCCGGCGAGAAAGGATAGGTCGAATAGTTATCAGGTCGAGCATTCCGAGTAGTTAACTCCCACCCACCTCCGGTCGAGCAGTCTTTCTTTCCTGCCTACCTGAGCTTTCATTTGCCGAAGAACCTAAAAGGGTGGGATGGGGGGCAAGAGTTATTGGTTCCTAGTTCAACCGAAGTCCTAACTAACTTGATACCGGTTGGCCTTCACCCTCGGTTGCCCATCTATTGAACTCTTTCGAAGAGGAAGGAAGGACCCCACTGAGCATCCTTGTGGGAGGGAGTTCGACGAAAGAGCCCCTATCTATATTATTGTGAGACCGGAAGGAAGACTAGTCTACTGGCCCTACCTTCTTAAACCGGGGCATTGGATTGTTCGCCTTCACCCCCGGGGATTGCTTTCCTGCTCACATGGTGGGTTGATTAGTCTAGTTGGATAGCCAGCCTATTGCCTCCCACCGGAGGTTCCTACCATTACCCTTCCTACTCCGTGTGGGAGGACAAAGCTACCCGGCTGGGCACAAGAATCTACCGGGGGATTCGGTGGCTGGAGGATGAGATCGAGATTGAGTTCCAACGGAAGGCCCTAGAAAAACTCTAGGGCGAGAATTGGAAGGAAGGTGAAATAAGCATATTCATCAGAAACTAACGTCGATACCGGTTGGCACTATAGTAGCGGTTACCGGATAGAAGCAAAATCAGAAGCGAGAAAGCCCGCCGGCTAAACAAATGCTAGAACTCAGCCTTCACTGCCTACTATTCTAAGGGCCCTCCCCCATCTCCAACTAGATTTGTTCTCACCCATCAGGGGCCGATGGAGCACCCCTGCACGGTTGGATAATGAAAGTAGTTACCGGGACCCATCCAGCGCTTCGCGACCGCCCATACATTCCTTATGGTCGGTGGGGTTTGCGGTGGTGTAGGGGCAAGAGGCAAGACAGTACAGTCTACCCCAAGACAGTACAGTCTACCCTTATAGTTGATGGCTAAGGAATTCAACAACTAATCTAAGGAATATATGGTCGGTGGGGTTGGGACCCAACCGGATGGCCGATCGAGCGAGGAGTAATGTATCTATAGATGCCCACCCTTTCCATCCCGAACTCCAACGATTCTAGTTGGATAGCAGCTGGACCGAGGCCCCTACTCTTCTATAGGCGGGATAGTTCTCAAGCTGGACCATCCAACTATAGAATAGAAAGGGAGGGCAACTATTGGTTAGGGGAATGCCTTGTTCAACAACCGCCCCCTACGGGGCCTCGACGAGCTTCCATCCAACGACTAGAGGGCTCTCTCCGTGAGGACGAGCATCCTTGTTCAACTAAGTTCTACGACGAGCTTCCGTTCCCTTGCCTTCCTTCCGGTTAGGAGGTGGTGCGTGCTGTCCATCGGTTAGGGCAGCCCATAGAATTTGAGGCTGATCGATGGATGCAGAAAGAAGGAAGGAAGTGGCCATATTATTCCTTTGGCCCTTCCATAGTAGTTGCAGAGAAAGAAGGCCTTCCTAAATCTAAGGGTAAGCTTTGAACTGGATGGAAGGAAGTCCGGATGGAAGGAAGTCCTCGGGAAGAGCCTATAGAATGGTAGGGGGACCTAACTCACTAGCATGCTATCTGCTTACCCAAGGCCCCTGGCCCCCCCTGGGAGGTAGATTATTGTAGGTGGGTGGTGGGGTTGGGCACCCCTGCACGGTTGCCCTCTACTCTATAGAACTATAATAAGGAGGGGAACGAGTCGACTTTCTTGCCTATAAAATGGTAGGGCAGGAGGACCGGCAGCTATTATGGTTCTTCTCCCCGGACCAGATATCTAGTATCTATAACTACAAGTTAGTTCTACCTACCTTCATTTGAACTAGAACTAGCTAGCATCCGCTGGCCCTACCCTCTGAATAGAGTCCCTACCCTCCTGTGTTATTGGATGAGTCCCTACCGTGCAGGGGTGTGGGATGGAGTTTGCCTACCCTCTTCATTTTCCTTAGCTCCGCCCACATCTTCACAACCATTCAGATGTGGGTTAACCTTAGCTCCAGCAGTTCAGGATGGAACTCCTTTCCTCCGGAGAATTACCTTCCTCCCACCCGACGATAACGTTGAGGCCCCACCCGCCCTAACAAATATCTATTGGGTAGCGCGATAGCCGGCAAGAAACAATAGGCTGAAGGCAGATTCTATACGTAACATTCATAATAGAAAATAGGGCCCGATGCCCTACTATCTATTGGGCATGCTCGTGCTCCATATCCATCTCTACCAGTCCTCCCGTTCAAAGCAGCAAGAGATCCCTACCCCTACCCCTATATTTTAAGGGTAAAGGCCCCCTTTCAGATTATTGGCAGAACGTCATGCATGCAGAGATCCGATCCCCCTACAATCCTATGGGCAGCCCCCCCTACTATTCTATGGCTATAGTTGCCAGGTTGTTTGAATAATATAATAGGGGGTCTATAGCGGGATTCCCTACTATTCTAAAGGCGGCTAGGGCAGGTTGTGTAGGCAAGGGAAACTAGATGGTACAATAATATATTTGAGGGGAATAATCTAGAACCACAACTTAATTGATAGTTGGCCCCTACAATTTGATAGGGTTACGTATAGAATCTGCCTGATAGGCCGGCAACTATAGGAAGGAAAGATTAGGAAAGATAGGATTGGAGGCCCATCCTTCACCCAATAGCGGAAAGATAGGATTGTTCGGTAACAACTTCCAGCAACCTGCTGATTGAACCCTGCCAGAACTCTAAATAATTGAGAGGCAACTAAATTCTAGTAGTGTTTGGTGTTTGGTTTGGGGGGGAATATTCAAAGTACGCATTAAGGAAGGAAGGAAGGTCTATTGCTCCCGTTCCGGACTTCAGCCTACACTCTAGTTTAATGTTGCCGCAAGCTGTTACATGCCCGGGATTCGGCCCCGGCATGCATGCAGGGGTAGGGGGGTGAAGAAGATTCTATACGTAACATGCCAGAAGGGGAACAACTAGATAATAGAGTTGCCATCCGCATCTATAGTGCCCCCATGGCAATCTATCCACCCCTACCCCACCCCTATCGCCCTATACCCCACCCCCTACCCAGCAATCAATACCCGATGATCCGGATATAGTTGTGGGCATGTTACGTATAGAATCTGGCCGGTCAACATAGGGTTTTCCGATGGTCGGTTCTCCAGTCATGTTCGCGATCCCCTTCCGGATTTGAGTCGATCAATGAATTGATGGTCAACCTCCTAAACAAAGCTTCCTCTCCCCCCCCACCCTGCAGGGGCCCGTTCGGGTTCAATAATAGGCACAGTCATGTGAGCCAGACCCAACTATAGTTATGTTGATCAAGGGAGAGATCCCGAGATCCGCGGAACTATATCCTCCCACCCACAACTAATCGAGCCCCACCCACCCCCTACCATAGAATTGTAGGGGCCCGGGAATTGCATGGAGGGAGGATTAAGATTGGGTGGGAGGGGATTATAGCGTCGGAGATACAGTCATGTGAGCCAGACTATCTATCTGTTTCCCACCCTGCTTCCCCGAATAACAACAACGAGATTTTCTTGTGGGCTTAACCCCACCCTAACTCGAATGAATACTTCATCGCCCTCTTCATTCAGGTAGGCATTTTAAGCTTAACCAGCAATAATATGCAACTGCCAATTCTTGGGGATTCGCCTGCGGTGGGAGGAATAAGATGAAAAAGGGGGGCCGGGTGGGTGGAAAGTAAAGGTTGGGCAAAGCCCTCTCCTCTGAATGCCCTCTTTTTTCTATAGGCAGAAAGAATTGAGTAAACGGTAACAAAGTAACAGTTACACACTAGCGAGAAGCACTGATAGCCGTTACTACACCCTGCCAGTCAAATATCCAAATCCATCTTGCTCGGGAGAGGAGTGAGGAATAGGGCCATTCCGAGTACCAGAGTCTCTAGATTCAAAACCATAATCTCGCCTCAACTATAGTTCCTTCCCGCCCCCGGATACAGTAGAATAACCACTACCGGGGGCAGAGCCAGTAGCAGAAGAGGGAGCAAGGGCAGCAGAGGGGTAGCTGGAGTAGAGACAGGGACGGGTGCATCATATAATAAAGATTGAGACCCAGCTTATGAAGATACAGATCAAGACCCATATCCATACGCAGAGACGGAGTCAGCTCTCGCACTAGCAGCAGTAGATTAAGGAGTAGAAGATCCATTCTCGCTTGCCAGTAGCAGATCCTGCAGAGCCAGTTGCTATGACAGTTCCAGACCCACCAGCATTGGTAGATCCAGCAACAAAGCAAGTAGCACCGATAGCCCCTCTGGCACTGAGAGAAGGGTGGGTGGGAGGCCCTCTATTCTATTGTTCAGTTGGTTATGCCCTTTATTATGATCTTGATCCGGTGAAGCCGAAGAGTCAGTAGATGCAGTTGCTTAAGCAGTTGATGCATATGATCTTGATCCAGTTGATTATGTAAGTGATTCAGAAGTCGGTGAAGCAGCCCGCATCTTTATTGAAGTTCGACTCAATTGTTTCTTGCCGGCCATCCCTCTAATATTTTTTTGAACAGATGTCCCGAGAAAGGAGGAAGTTGAATTCTAATCACCGGTATCAAGTGATGAGTTAGGACAGCCAACCGAGGGTGAAGTGAGTTAGGACGGAAGAGACTATCCTGGATTTTATCGCATGGATTATGCAGTCGAGCCCTAGTCGATCGAGAGTAGTCCTCCGAAAGCAGTTCAAGTTGTTCAAAGGATGGCCCTACTATTCTAAAGGGCAGTTCGACGTTGTTAACCTGTGTTCCATTTGTTTAGTAGCCTAATCTTGTTCTCTTTGGTTCTCGCTGCTTGAAACCCCGTGACTGGATAGATTTTGAGCTGCCTACAATTTATAGGGGTTCGAGAACATCGCTCCATCCCGAAAACTGGGGTGGGTGGGAGATAGCGGGGAGTTCAACGGCATCTAGCTCCTTCAACGTTGTTGAATCGGAATTCGACGTTGCTGCTAATCCACCGGGGGTGAGGACACTACTCGGGGGTGTGCTCCAGTTCTCTTTCTCATAAAAGAAAAGAAAGGATGGTCCGGTTCAACTAATAGTAGACTATCATCCTCCCGCTAGATTAGGCTAATCTCTATCCGTAGCTCCTCAGGGACCCATACCAGTTTCAACGAGACCCACCCATACCAGAACTACAGGCCGAGAGTGAAAGAAAGTCAATGAACTGGAAGGGAGTTCAATACAGTGACGGTTACTCCATCCGGGGAGGGAATCAACTATAGCTTAAGCCTCCCACCGCCAGCCCACAGAGTTAGGACAGGTTGAACTAGTTCGCTAGAAAGTAACGTTAGGCTAACCGTGGGTGAAGGACGGGTAGGGGAGAAAGTCGCGGATGTTCCGGGGCCCTCATTGGATTGTTCGGAAGGAAGGTGGTACCCGAGCAAGGAAGGTTACTTCTCGGAATTCAACAACTATAGAGTAAAGGGCAACCGGTGGTGCTCCATCCCCCCCGGTGGGTAATTAAACAAATGCGAGAAAGAGGAGCTCACCGTCCCCAACTATGAGCAGTTAGCCGCCCTAATCTGATCAGGGAGTTCTAGCTCTCCCTCAACGTTAACCCGGTCCCATATATTCGAGCATCAATCTATTGCCCAATATAGTTGCCAGAGCATCAATCCTTTCTCCGCTCCTATCAACGCTCCTTTATGTTGTTCTTTCCCTCCTCCCGGGTAGTCCCGGCAAGGGAACGAGGATAAACCCCTTATAGCTCCCCTCTCCTCCGGCTATAGTTGGATAAAGAATTCCCCGTTGGGAGGCAAGAGTAGCTCCTCGTTAGGAAGGATGGATGGTTGAAAGGTGACCCGGCTTCATTGGATTGGCCTAACATTCTTTCTCAACCGGACAATAATAGAAAGTAGGGGAATAATAGAATAATAGGGCCCAACTTTCTCGAAGGAAGATCGCTAACGCCCCCTTAGAATAGTAGGGCCCACCCCCTATTATTCTATTATTCATGTTACGTATAGAATCGATAAAAACGTGGGTGGGCGATTTAGAAGGCTGATTCCTAGCTATTACACGAGCAGTGAGGCTCTCTCCAGTACAGCTCTTCCCCTTACCCCAGCTCTGGGAAACCTATCGGAGAATCGAGCCCACCCGGTTAACATTTCTTTGGGCAACCCCAGCTCATGAGGAGCTGCCTGCCTTTACTAGCGGGCTTAAGGATTTGTGATTGAAGGAAAATCTATAGAGGGAATACAACCGGGAATACAAGTTCAACAACCGCCATGGGCAACCTACCGATCCTCATGGCCCCTACAATTCTATGGGCACTCCCGAATAGCAACCTTCACTGTGAATCGAGCTTCCTACTATAGTAGTAACATGACCGACCCAATCCCCATGGGCAACCAAGGGCAACCACTGACTCCTTCACTGACGACCGAATCCTTCACACGGAATCCTCTTTAGATAGAGATGGGGGGCACTCCAATGAAGCCTTCCTCCCAACAAACTTCATCCTTCCTACTGGTTGGAATCCTTCCTACTGGTATTCAAGCGACAATAGAAACGAGTTGTAAGTGCCCGGCTATATATATATATATCTGCCCGAATCAAAGTGTTCATCCCCATCCCCAACTCCAGTAGCCCGTACCCCGGCTATATAGATATGGCTACTAGTAGCCCATAACCAAGTCTCCATGCCCCCGCAAGTCTTGATTCCCCCTGGCAAGTGTTGATGGGCCCCTATACAGCCGATATGGCCAGTAGCCCATCCCCAAGTGCCCGGCTATATATATATATATCTGCCCGAATCTTCATCCATCCATCACACATCATCCATCCAGACGAAAGAATACGAAAGCCATAGGGGTGGGTGGGAGGGGTGGGGGGGAATTCTAGTTGTTGCCGGGGATCATTGAATCCCAACCAATGTTGCCCTACTATTCAGCTATAATGGGGGGGGTGGGCCCCTACTATTCGGCAGGGGACTCTTCTAGGTGGGTACTCAACTTGACCGATCCGATCATTGGGATGGGTGGGGAGTCTAGTTGAGAGGTGCTTGATAGGTGGGTACGAAGAAAGGTGGGTCATTGACTCCCAACCAACAACTCATATATCTAGGTGGGTACGATCATTGATAGGTGGGTACGAAGTCGTAGCACGTACGTCTATAAGAGGTGGGATCATCCATCCATTATAGTAGCCGTGATACAACCAGTACTATAGCCTCCCACCCACCCCTGAAGTCGTTGCCCTATATATATATAGATATACATAGATGGGGATTGGTTGGTAGTTCAGAGTGCCCATTCACAGATTGTAGTGCTTGGTTTACTATCAACAATTAATCCACCCAGGGGCTTGATAGGAGGGAATTCTAGTGCGGGGGTGGGAGGGCCCCTACAACGGCATCTACCTCTGCAGGCCTAATTAATAAACCTGCTAGAATCCCCCATAGCCTCCTCCCACCCCTAGGGGAGCAGTTCATTAATGCGTTCATTAATGACGCCCCCATAGCCTCCTCCAGAATAATAGAAAATAGGGGCCCACCCAGTCAATTAATTAACAACCTGCTAGAGTAAGGGGCCCTTCTATCAAGAACCCTTCGCGAATAGTAGGGGGGGGCTAGCCCCCCTCCACTCGATAGTTGCTAGACCCACCCGGAACTATACCCTTAGAATAGGCCGGGGCCTCCCACCCAATTATAGCGGTACCTGGAGGATCTTAAACTATTTATGTCTCTGCGGGGTTCCAATCGGCCCCTACAATTCTCTGTGGTATAGTTGTGGCTCTGCATCTCTATGCGCACCCGGATCCTCGACTGGCACTGATGCTGGGTAATAAACTGCCTCTGCCCCGGAGCGGGACTGCTCCCTCCACCTAAACCTCAGTCCATTCCTCTGCTGGTGATGGGCCGGGTCTCGATCTATGCGCGCATGTAAAGTCCGGAACGTTGCGTCTCTAATGATTGATTGACCGGCCCATGGTGCCTATGCCTCTCTCAAAAAGGCTTCTTCTTCCGTAGAATAAGTAGTTCACCCGGCCAACCGCACCTGCCTATGCTCCAGAAAACCACCGAAGCGGGGTGGGAACGGCTGGAGGACCGCTACCTCAGCTACTGGCTCAGATGTTTACGCTGTTGGCTATTGAACCATCGGGGATGCGGGGCGATATATATAGTGGAAAAAGGAGAAACTCGATCAACTGGATCAGCCGCGCGCGGCTTATGGGTAAACCGATGCTAGGGTTGAGAGAACGAACGGGCTCAGATGCTGCTCTCTCTGCTCCTCTCCGATGCACCCCTTTTAAGAAAGCTTCCTACGTCTTTGCCCGTGCTCCCGCCACTGATACGGCCCATAGAATTGTAGGGCTGTTTCCATATCGGATAGGTACTCCACTAATGCCTCTAGATCCGCCTCGGAGCTGCCTATGTATGCCCCAGCTGCTACTACTGCGTCTCGATCTCTAACTGGATCAATGGATGAAACTACTACTACAGGTGCTGCACCTGAAGAGTAACCCCAATCTCGACCCGGAACTGCTTCCTGTGCTCCTGCCCCCGACTCCGCTAGATCATTTCTTGGTTATGGGTCGACCCGAACTGATACTGATGTTTGTAGGTAACCTGGCTCCGGTACTCGAACTGGCTAAGACGCTATCTCTACTCCTGCTTACTCCGATACTGCTGGTTCATTTGCGAGACGGATCAACCGGCTCCGGAACTGCTGAAGCCAAGGACCCTGGGTCAACTATATCTGCACCTAGAGGATCCCGGTCTCGATCTGCATCTATGACTGGGCCATAGAATTTGAGGGGTTATTCTAGCCCCCTACTATTCGCTTTCTCGCGGGCTGATTAATTGACAGATTAATAAGGGGGATCCGAAACAGGATATGAAACTGCTCAGTAAACTCGATCAATTGAGGCGAATTGTAGGGCAGGGTCAACAACTGAATCAACCTACCCCGCCCCAATAGAATAGCCCATAGAATTGTAGGGGGGGTGGGCATGTGTAGTATAGAATCTGCCCTAAGGGGATCTTTAGGGCAACCTACCTACCTACCTATAGTAGTTAGCCAAAGTAGTTAGCTGGTTAGCTCTAGTGGTTGGCTATAGTAGTTCCGTGCTTTGGAGTTCTTCGTATTTGTAGCGGCCAGTTCGTTCCCCCAAAAAACGACCAAAACAATTCGTGCTGGTGCTGCTCGACCCTTCATGCGATTGATAGATTCTACTGCAATGGTCCCTCGAATTCGGAAAGTAATAACCGGGATGGCCAACCCAATAGCAGATTCCGCAGCTGCCACCGTTAACACCGATAAGGCAAATGATTGACCCATCATATCATCCGGATAAACGGGGAATACCAAAGGGTTCGAATTGACGGCTGGTAACATTGATTCAATGGACATTGACATAATAGTAATATTCCGTCTATTTGGGAAGATTCCCCGAATACCCGAGAGGGGAATGATCATAGGAAATGTTGAATATTTGACGAGATCCATTTCGGGAACGTGGAACGGAGGGGAAATTCCGGAGGGGACTTGATTCTGAATTCGGAATCGATCACCAGTTCTAGCTATAGTTAGGAAAGGACTACGAAAATTGGAAGGGGCCCGCCTAATGGCATCAGCCTGCTTCCCTTTAGCTCCCCACCCCCCCCTTTAGAGTAGTAATCTACCTCCCCCCTACTATGTCGCCCTTTTTCATATTATTCTAGCCCCCTACTATTCGCTTTCTCGCAGACCCCGAAAAGGCCATAGAAAAGAGTAGGGCCCCCAATAGTAGGGAATCAGTCAATTAATCAGCCCCAGACCCATAGAATGTCGAGGGGGAACCATAGAACTATAACTAGAATGGGGGGGGCCCTTCTATCAAGAATAGTAGGGGGCTAAAAGAACCCTGGCGAATAGTAGGGATTACTTATTAAGAAGGGGGCCCACAATAATGAATCAGCCCGCTAGAATAACCCCTACCCCTTTCTAGTAGTTGTTATAGTAGGGCATGTCGATGCCCTACCTCTCCATGGGTGGATTCCCACTCGATTCGCCCAACTATAGACCAATATAGAGGTAGGGGGCTCCGCTTCTCTGTCTCCAAAGAATAGATGGATGCTTGCGGCGTATGATCGACGCCCTATAGATTGTAAGGCATTTCATCCACAACGTCGACTATACCCCCCAACGGCCCCTCGCGAGTAGGGGCCCTATGAATGCACACTGAGGGGTGGGTGGGCCCCTACTATTCGCGAGGGAAGTGAAGCAGGGTGGTAAGGAATTCTAGATGAGGGAGGGCCCTACGGCGCCATAACTCGGCTCTTTCTCTTTGCGGCCAGTCTCTCTTCGTAATCATACTAGTCCATTTCGTTTCAGCAACTCCTTCCCTCTCCTTGCCAAGAGGGAGCCGGCGACGATCCCTACTATCTATAGGGCATACGGGCGGCGGCTTTTTTCGAGGACCAGGACGATTATCCCCCCTTTGCGATAGCAACCGAGTTTACGTCCATCCCTGGTCGGGTACAGTTTCCTTTCTCTCCCTCGCCTTGTAGCCGTCACCCGAATCCGCGCAAGTGTGTCTGCACCCTGCCCCGAATTAGAAGAGTCGGACCCCCGGGAGCACCCTTTCCCGCATATCCATACAATACTCAAGTAGGCGGGGCGTGCGAGGTACCCACTACCCGGAGTACCCCACGATCCCAAGACATAGATGGATGTCGGTTCGGGAATGCTATGCCCACACACAAGACTACCCTTCTTCCCGAGAGCTTCGCGGGGGACCGCCCGTAGGGGGTTTACTGCACAAGGCTCCTGCAGAGGGAGAAGCTCCCAGCGAATAGAAGGTGCTCAGCTCCGCACAACATAGGGATTAGCACGCTTTCGAGAAGAACATGGAGTAGTAAAAGATCCGGCATGCGAGACACGGCGATCATGAGAAATTCGCAAATTGGAAATACTATAACATACTCTTTCCCATAACTTTCTATACTGGACCAGCCCACTAGAATGCGAATAGGGATTGGAAATGTGGTCAATACCACAAAGAATGAGGAGATACCATCTGGACCCATGTACAAATTGATGTTCTCATGAGGAAGCCATCGAATGGTTCCCACGAATTGGAATTCGGCCGTGGAGGAATCAGATTGCATCCGGAGAACGAGGGAGTACAAGAAAGTGAGGAGAGAGACGCACGGGCCGATGAATCGTATCAGTCGTATTCTTGAGTTTGGAATGAAGAGGAGGATAATGCTCCCCAGCACGGGACACGGAATCAGACCACTCAGATCGGAATAGCATTCACGAAATTGCCGTAACATAGAAACATTGGGAGGATTCGTTGGCAACACAACAGCAGATGGGGCTCCCAACACGAACGGAGGAGTGATGGGTTTATCCATGTTTGTCTCGGTAAGAGTCTATCCATCACATCCCTCCCCCCTAACTATAACCTGCCCCCCCCCTTTCCCTTATCGTAAAGATAAAGTTATTCCCACTCGTCATCACCCCAGGAGCCCCCCCCAGTACCCTCCGAGTTCTCTCCCTCAGAGGATGAGGAAGCACTCGGGGGATCAAAGGTCAAGAATTCGCCGCGATTTGATCCCTCAGAGGATGAGGAAGGACTCGAGGGATCAAAGGTCAAGAATGCCCTATTTCTCTTATCCCCCCGCCTAAGGATGCTTCGTTGCTCGGGAGTCAAGTTATCCCACCCCGATTCACGCTCGTAATCGGAGGTGTCGGGCGAGGACCCTCTGGGTTGGGCTTCCTCGGTGTCGTCAGCCTCTTCCCCATCGGTTTCTTCCTCGCCTTCAGCCTGATATTCCTCATCGGCGGGCCCCTCCTCGGGTTCAGGGGTGGGCTCTTCTAAAGGCCCTTCCTCGGCTTGATCCACTGCGGGCGGGGGGCTCTCCTCTCTCCTTCGTTTTTGACGAGGAGAAAGTGATAGAGGGGTAGGGAGAAATAGTAGGACAAAATTCAATGGGGTAGGGAGGATAAATAGGAGGACAAAATTCAATGGGGTAGGGAGGATAAATAGGAGGACAAAATTCAATGGGGTAGGGAGGATAAATATCTCATTCTCAAGATTCAACGCTATTCCTTTCACACCGCTGGCAAATTCGACCATTTCCCCAGCTTGAATCTCGTTCAATCCATAGACACGTGCAATCCCATCTCCGACTGAGACCACTCGACCGATCTCATCAACCTTTAGATCGGTCCTATAGTTGGTCATTTTGTTTTCTGATGGAGTAGTGAGTTCCGTGTTCTGTTCTAATAGTTTCAAAAAAATACAAGGCAATAAAATCTAGCAAGGAAGGCCGACACCGGAAGTACTGTAACCGGCTAACTCCCTTCCCGCACAATAGATTGATGCTCAAGCGGATAGACCGTCCACCCAGTGCCGCTACCCACTTCTACCAAGGCTGGGAATGGCGACGGCGAAGGCGGCGACGACCGGGAGGGAATGTTATGCAATCGTGGAAATGCCATGTCGGGTGCCCCCGGAATGAACAAATTCCCAAATCATCAATACAATTAATCAACATTTCGGGAACGGGGAACTAGGAGTTGGTTCTCAAAAGTTAGGGGCGGCGCCACGTTAGTCGAGAAGGAAGGCGAGCTTTGAACTGATGACTTCTTGCAGCTATGGTTCCAAAAGAAGAGTTGATACATATGCGTGAAGACCCCGGAGCTCGAGATTCTATACGTAACATTCATGCCCTACCCCCGGATCAAGATCAGAATCATCGCCCAAGCTGGATCAACTTATTAAAGCTGCTTCTCTAGCTACTTATACTCCCGATGAACTATGCTGCTGGGTCTTCTACTGGGTAAGCTACAGGCACGCCCTCTCTTCTCTATGTTGGCGGGTGGTGCTGAAACAAGTGCTATTATTGGTGCTTCAATGGATGGACCTGGAACTAGGAACTCTGCGTATGCTACTGTCTCTGCTGCTGTTCTAGATGGTAGTGGATAAGCTGGATCCGGCTCTTGATATAGAACAGGATCTGGAACTGGGTCACCTGGGTCTATAGGTTCTGTTATAGGTGCTGGATCTCGTGCTGTTGGTGGAACCGTGCTAAGGGAAGCTACGGGATATGGCTTTGGAACTGCTACTGCTACTGGTGCTACAGCTGCTGTTGGATCAGATACTATATACGATGCTGTTGCTGCTGGTGCTACCCATGCTTCTCTTTCGACGGGTGCATCCCCAGAGGGCTGGATCAACAGCTTGATCAAGCACTGGATCAACGGGCTTTGCCTTTGCGATATAGGCTACCTCAGCTGCTGGTTGTGATGCTGCAAAAGGTGATGGATCTATAGAAAGGACTGGGTATCGATCAGGAACTGAAACTACTGGTTCTGCCTCTATCCCTGTCTCTGCTACTAGATATGCTGGCTATGGGTCTAGATCTCGAAAGTGAGAACCTGGATCACCAGAAGGTGGCTATGGGTATGGATCTCGCTATGGGACTGGTTCCCTTTAGAAGAGTAGGGCTGGATCAACCGGATCAAATGCGAGATATGAAACTAGTGAAACAACCGGATCAACATCTATGTCTATAATTCCCCCCCACCACTACCCTTAGAATAGTAGGGGCCCCCATGCATGCACACCCGGCCCTTTATGAAATCACGGGGTGGTTCATCGGGATTTGAGGGAGCATGTTAGCGCTCGCCCTAGGGGTGGGTGGAGGCTGTGGGACTACAGGTTATGCGCATGAAGACCCCCTCTATAGATATGGGAGCGCACGAGGCCCCACTATTCTATGGACCGCTAACGGCTAGTCGAACTAACATATAAAGCCATTCCCGAAGCAGCTATCTCCATCGAAGCCCTATGGATGATAAGGCTCGAAGGTATCTATAAGTCTCTCTATTATGGAATCTAGTTGTTTATCTATTATATACATAATATGCCTTATCATCCATAGGGCCATGACTGCGAATCTATGAAAATCGGCTCTTCATCAAGTCGCTGGTTGACTTCAAGTCGCGAGAAGGGGATAGAGAGTAGTCATATTATGTATGTAGTATGGCGAGATGGGGATAGGGATAAAGAGTAGTCATATTATGTATGTGATATGGATGAATGTTAGTCATATTAACGTAATATGGATGGATGGATGAATGTTAGTCATATTATGTGCGGGTTACCACCGATCATTCACCCAAGTGGAAAACCGTATTCCCGTATTCAAGACCGTATTCCCGTATTCGATAAAGAAGTGGGTGTATTCAATTCAAGAAGATCCTTGCTCCATTTGGAAGACCATATTCGAGAAAGAAGTGCACCGTATCCGTGCCCTATCTATATCTGGGTGGTCCCTTTAGAATAGTAGGGCGTATTCGAGAAGGCATAGATGTCGGCTCTATCTCTCTTGGGCCTATCGATCAGTCGGCTCTATCTCTCTTGGACCTATTGATCAGTCGGCTCTATCTCTCTTCTTCGCTCCGATCTGGAAGCATAATGGTGTATTCAATATTCTACACCGATTCTTCAATCTGGAAGTGGTGACCGGCCTTTCTCTATCCGTGACGTGACCCCCATTAGAATAGTAGGGGTGGTGACCACTTACGGTTCATTTCAGGCCTAGGTGTTTGATAGTGGAGGATAGTGGTAGCTGGAGATAGTGGTCAATCCCTGAAATCAATCCTTTGGCGGGGGGTGGGGGTAGGGCCCTAGTAGCAGCAGTCAATCCTTGCCCATAGAATAGTAGGGGGCGGCGGTGATTACTGCATTCTGGCATTACTGCCGAACTCCTACCACGGTGGATTACTAGACATGTCTGGCATAACACCAATTGAGAGTTCCCCCCTACTATTCTAAGGCGAAGCAGCATCATTGGCGACCTATTGATCGGTGTTTTTAATGGTAGGGATTCATACGCCAACCTCCCTTTAGAATAGTAGGGCTCTTTGTAAGCACCGCCTCTATAAAAAACAGAGATCGATTCGAGCACAACCTTCTATTCCCACCCTGCTTCCCCGGCCCCAACAATAGAATAGAGGGCCACCCACCCCCAGTCTGCTTTATCACGTATATAATATGAAGCACCCTATATAGATAGAGATGGCGACCGGGCCCCTATCTTATGCTGTATATGGGGCACAATTCTCTCCCCGTATCCATAGTCTAGTCGGCACTCGACTGCCTATATATCTGGAGGGCGACTATCTATCTATAGTTATATGGTTGGGATGGGATATTGGGTGAGGTATATAGAGGGTGCCGACGGGACTAGTCATCGGTCGAGTGAGCGTATAAATGAAGTGTATATAGTCGGTGTCGGTTGAGTCCCTCGATCTATCTATCGATCGAGTGCCTGCCTATCTATCTGGAGGGCGAGGACCCCTATCTAAATCTAAATCTTTCTATGGGGTGGGGGCACTTCCACCTACAGCCCTATTGGAGGACAACTCTATATCCGATCCGAAAGCCTATAAGTCTCTCTTCGGCCGGTGTTCTCAGTGGTGCCCCTATCTATATATGGGACCGGTGAGTGGTAAACCGCCATAGAGAATATAGGGCTCGGTGGTAGACCGGTGAGTGGTAGACCAGTGTTCGGAATCCCCTAATCTGCGTCCGTTTGGAATGCTGCCAGAATGCACTATGGTTTAGTTCAAAATAGGGGCGCCAGATTCTATACTACACATGCCTCCCAAAAGTTTCATACATGCCGAATAAACTATCTAAACCTCCCTAGGCCCTTAAGCAAAGTGACCAAACTCGCATAGAATAGTAGGGGCCCTAATAAACCATCGATCAATTGATCATTTTTCTCGCAGACATGACTGCCCCCCCGTCCCTAACTGGTAGGACGCCTCCATCTATTCGGGGAGTCGCCTTACAAGTAGAAATACTTAGCATTGGTAGATTAACTTCCTGGTCTTCCTTCCTACTAGTATATAGACTAGAGAGTAGGACCGGTATATAGATTTCAGACTGGTCGCCCATAGGGCCGTAGGACGACTTAATGCTGGTAGGACGCCAACTGGTGTATGGATTAACAACTGGTAGGGCGCCTCACAACTGGTCTAGCGCCCATATCTAAATGAGATAGGGCCTCCAGATGGATATACCCCTTGGAAGAGGAGCCCCTATCTAATGTTCGGTCATACATAGAGGTCGAGGCCCTCATGCATCACGACACGACTATATGTGGAGATATAGGATGGAATCATAACTACTATCCATCCATAGATGAGAGATGGTGTGTGATCCCGTGTGTGCGAGCGATATTGAATGAAGAGAGTAGCGTACTGTAGGATGCATCTGCCCGCGAAAGATTAATTTATCCACTCCGACCTCGATGCGATGGAGGTGGTCGTGGCAATGTGAAAGCGGAAGTGGTCCTCTCCATAGACCATTCCTACCCCACCCCATGATGGAATGGAAGAAGTGGTAGAAAGTGGTAGTGTAAAAAAGTGGTCCTCTAATCGCTGTGATTGTGATGTGGGCTACATATCTAGTTGTCCGATCGTGAAACCGGACTAGACTATATACATACGCCGCCGTAAAGAGTATCTGCGGGACTGAGACAGTTGGATGCTCAGATCCAGCCAGAGTCAGTCGGGCCTCCCTATAGATCTATATGGATGGCTCTAGTGGGGAAGGATCAACTGGGTTTCGGTCACGCCAGCCATTCACAATCCCACCCAACCCCTATAGATGTTGATGTTAGGCCGGCTCTGCTCCAACCGAAGCTAGATCTGGCCAGCTCTATCCCTTTCTCCCCCCGGGGGCATGTTACGTATAGAATCTGAACCCCCTACTATTCAACAACTATTCCCTCCCCCCGCCCCTACGATAATATACCTCCCGGGGGGCGGCTGGGGCCAGATTCTATACGTAATAGGCTCTAAGAGAGACGAATCTAAGAGAGACGAATGATAGACGAATCCATCCGACGAATCGTCGAGGCGGAGAGACGAATCCATCCGACGAATCCATCCTTCTCGCATCCAAAGTTTTCTACTGTGCCCTTGTGAAGGAGCATGCTGATTGTGAAGGAGCATGCTTTCGAATTCCTTCCGACCTTCCCTCCGAACAATCCTTCGAAAAAGCTAGATTAGTTAGTTGAGGGAGAGCATCATAGTGAGGGAGAGCTAGCTGGAATTCTAGATAACTACCGGGAACAATCTCACTACAGCCGGTGGTAAAGGATGGCACATTCTCGGTTAGGGGGTGTATCTCTTCCCATGCGAGGATTAGATGGATCGAACTATAGTTACCGGTTCTACAGCCCTACAATTTCTAGGGGCTTGATCCAGTTGCTTTCCCAGCTCCTCGTTCCCTGCCTCCCCCAACCCCCATAGAATAGTAGGGAATTCGGGCTATAACGTCGAACCTGGGCTAGAACTCCCTGCTACGGGCTAGCCCCTACTATTCTATGGGCCTATCGGGGGGTCTCATTGGCTCAACCTGCCTGCTCATTTCAACCTGCCTGCCTGCTCATTTCAACCTGGGGGTGTGGGAAGGGACCTGCTCATTGGCTCAATTCAACGCCCCATCCTTCACTCCCTGCTTACCTCCCTAACTAACCCGGAACTACCTCCCTGAGTTCCTTATTACTCGACCTATCCGATGGCTATAGATTGTCCTCAACGTCAACCTCTGAGAACCCCCTACTCTTCTATAGGCGGTTTGGCTGTCCTATTGTCTACTCCCTCGGTCCTGTATTTGTGAAGGCTCCTACCGGTTCTGCGGGGGTCAAGTACTCCAGTGAGCCCAAGTCCAGTGAACCAACTCCTTAGAATAGTAGGGGGTGGATGGATGCAAAGAAAGAAAGTTGTCCAGGTGAACAGGGCAGATGGAAGTTCAGGATGCCCAACCGTGCATGCATGCAGGGGTGAAGGACGAGAATAATCCTACCTTTTTGTTCTCTGGGCTTGCATTTGGAACCTCGTTATTGACATGGGCAGGAAGGAGGCTCAGATAAAACAATCTACCGGGATCGCACTACCGGGCTTCAAATCAATACTTCCGAAACGCCAGATAGTTGAGCATGCTTTTATTTTCTTTCTTGCTCCGGATGGATAGATTGAACAGTTGCCTTCCCACCCCCCCTCCTCAGTCCTCAACGGCATCTAGCTCCTTCCTCCCGGTCCTGTATTTTGAGTTAAGGTACAGCGTGCCCGCTCTGAAGCTGAGATAGGAAGTTCTTGGGCTTGGGCCTCCCCTCTGCTGGACCTGCCTCCCTCCCTCGGATTAGTTGAATAGGATGGGATGGACACTCCAATCACTATCTAGGTTAGGGGGAAATAAGTAGTTTAGAAATGGCTAGAACGGGCAACTCTAGTGTGGCCATCTGGGACTATAGCTAGTGAGGGTTATGGGAAGGTTATTCCGAGGAGCAGCAACTATCGTTTCTCGATCCGACCAAACTCTATTGGCCGTGTTGCCCCACCCGAAGATACGGAAAGAATACTTTATCGCCATGACTCTCCCTCTTTGTTGCTCTCGGGTCCCTTTCACACCTTCGTTCCTCGGGCAGTGCTCCAGAAGAGCTTGTATTTCTCATTCACTTTCCGCTTTTCTTCCGCCCGGGTTTCAATTCCAATTCGAGTCTGGTCGATAGTCCCCTACTATTCTATGGGCAAATCTGTATTGGTGGCGGCAGCTCTATGCTGTTGCCGCTTCTAATTGATCGGATCAAGGATCTCCGCAGGAGTAAAGTGGAAGAATATGAAGCAATCTCGGGGGCTGACTTCGAGATGATTGTGACTCAACTCCAGCATTCTTCGTTCCGGTTTCATGCGATGACTCGACTTCTCATTCCTAAACACAAGCCCTTCCTGCTGATTGAACCGGAGCTAGCCTCCCTCCCCTTTTTGAGAATAGTAGGCATAGAATTGTAGGGAACAACAACTATCTATCTATCTATCTATCTATCTAGATAGAATAGTTCTAGAATTCTCCCGGTCGTGTACGGAGCGATCCCCTCTATGAACCGCATTGGCCCCACCCAACAGGCGGGGGTGGGGACGGGTACCTACATGGATTGGGACCATTACCTTGCATAACCGTGCGCAGATCCATTTCCAGATCCCATAACTCCCTTAGAATAGTAGGGCTTATTCCCACCGGATCAGCTGCAACTGAAGCTGTTGGTAGTGCTTGTACCGTTCTCTATTTGAATTGGGTGGGAGGGGATAGTATAGTTCCGGGAACGGGTGGGTGGGCCCCGCCCTATTCTATGGCCCGGGGGCATGTTACGTATAGAATCTGGGTGCCCTATTATTCTATTATTCCCATACAATTCTCTGTGGTAAAGTTCCGGTGCAGTGGGAGGCCCCTACAATTCTATGTGGTCTAGTTCCGGAACTACTAACTCCCACCCAACCCCTACTATTCTAAGGCCCCTACTACTACTATTCTAAATAATAGAAAGGGCCCAGGGTACCTCAGCAAGCAACCGCCGGTTGGTCATCTCAACCAATAGGAGCCCTATTCTATTATAGAATCTATTCTATTATAGAATCTATGAGATTATTCGTGGCTTCTGGAATATTGAGTTGGGGACTCATGAATGGAGGATAATTTGGGGGGGTATGCCGCCTCATGAATGGATGGGGGTACGCATTGCACCCGGTATGCCTCATGAATGGATGGGGGTATGCCGCCTCATGAATGGATAATTGGCACTGCAACCGGCCTCCTTTTGAAATAATAGGAAGCGTTAAGCTGGCTCACCCGTTAGGAGGAGGAAGCGAGCTGATTCACCCGTTATTATTACACGTCGCTTGGAGTAGTGGTGAAGCGGAATAGTTCGGCGTTGAATTGGCCATACATGAATAGGCACCACATTACTATCTATCTATGGACAGCGGCTTATAGACAGCAGCGGGAGTGCACTATACTATGCCCAATTTGCTCACCTTGGCCCAAGGGGGAAGACCTATTGATGGTTGAGAACTACCGATCTATAGGATCTATCAATGTTAGCCCCATCAATGCCGGGAGATGAACGCCTATTGATCTAGGGGCCTATAAAGAATGATACAGACTAGTGAATCTGGTTGGGTGGCCCGGATTTCCGAATCCCTGGAGAGATAGATAGAGAGAGAGGGATAGAATATAGTTCCGTTAGCCGGCCTCTACTGCTTGCTATTCGGAGAAGTTAAATGATGCGACAAACAACTATTCGTTTGGCCCTTCCTTTATTTATGTATAGTTGGTTCCCAAGATCAGAATCTAGCTTGAAATGTTGCATTACTTGTACTAAAGGTGGGTGTGATGCCCAAGCTTAAGTGGTTGAAGCAAATTTGTGCCAATGATTGGCGTGTGGCCCTATGATAAGTTGTTGGGTGAGATGCCTAGGATCTTCCAGTGATTGGAAGGTTTCTATTGACCTGATATAGGTGATCTTAACTTGGGATAGGTTGCAGATCTGATTTATTTTGAGGTTGATTTGTTTGTTCAAGTGTGCTTTGAGGGTTTGCAACAATGGCCAGTTTCAGTGTTCGAGAGTTTCACATGTTGGAGGGCGCTACCAACTTTGTAATGTGGAAGTGCAGGTTGCAGGATCTCTTGGAGGAAGTTGAACTGTGGTATATTGTGGATAAGGGGCTCACACCTCCCACTAATCCCAAGTTAGCAAAACATACTAAGAAGTCGGAGTGAAGCATATCGTCCTTTATTTGGTGAAGGATAACTTGATCCCTCATATTACAGAGAAGAATACGACGAAGGATATTTATGATGCTTTGGTCATTTTGTATGAGAGTGTGAATTATATCGCATAATGCTTTTGCCCTACTATTCTATGGGCTAGCTCTCTGGTACATGCGTGAGCAATATTGATACTGTGCGAGCTATCTGGTGAAGATCATTGAGTTGATAAATTGGCTCGTAGCCATAGGAGATTAGGTGGATGAGGGTGAACTAGCTTATATGATTATGAATGGGTTTCATTAATCTTGGGGCATGTTTGTGTTACGTGTATGTGCTCGTGATAAGTTGCCCACTTTTGAAAAACTGTGGGATGACTTTGTCCAAGAGGAGACAAGGTTGGAGATAGTAGCAGCTAGAAATGAGGAGGTTCAAAACGGATGAAGAAGGGCGGAAAGAAGGAAGACTTAGTCTCTTTGGACCATGGGAAGAAAGATCTGAGCCATGTGAAGTGTTTTGTGTGCCACAAGTTTGGTCACTATGCCTCTTAGTGTCCTGCGAAGAAGGGAAGGGTAAGCAGTAGCAACAAGAACAAAAGCGGAAGTGCAGGAGCTTTTCGAGGAGCAAATGAGCTTGCATCTAGATTGGATACAACCTTCTCCATGGTGTTGTGCCTTTCCACTAACACAATAGTAGGGCGGGTAGATTAATTCCAACTTTCCTACGTAGGGCTTCCTCCCACTTCTCTCTCCTCTTCCCACCCCAACTAGGGAAGGAAGTTGGGCGGGTAGGGGAAGGACGGAAGGGAGAGCTATCCGGGGGTAGGGGGTGGGCATGTGTAGTATAGAATCGAGATGCTTTGGGAGGGAACGGGGAGGGCTGCACCGAGATGGCCCCCTAGAATTTCTAGCTGGTTGCCCCCTCCTCCTGCCCGCTTATGTATTGAATGTTCAATCGAGATAGCAACTCAGAAGACGTTGAATAGTAGGGCCTTTATCTCTATACGTCACATGGGTGGGTGGGCCCCTACTATTCTATGGCCCCCGTATGGCAGTTGGAACTCAATCTCGATCTCCAATTATGGAGTTGGAACCCGCAACAGGAATAGTTGAGGGATAGTTATTATGGAGTTCCCATCCTTGCAGAACCGTGCCCTACGCGGGTAGCTTTCCCTGCCCCAGGATGGAGGAACTAATCAACTACTCCTACCGAGCCGAGGGTGAAGGATGGAGCCCTACTATTCGCCCCTACAATTCTATGGCGGATAGTAGAATTCTCCGAGACTGAGGTTAGCTCGCATGGGCCTTTCTAATAAACTACTTTCTTCCGGTCCCTTACCCCCAACAATGCTGAAGGATGGGCTATGATTCCCTGGGCCGAGAATAGATAGTTGGCACCCCCGGATGGAAATAGATTCTATACTGAACTCGATGTAAGTCGTTGATTTTCTACTTCACTCCTTTCCGCCCCCCTATTCTCCCTCCTCCCCCTCTGGTGCCGTCGAGAGGCGCTTGCCCCCTCCAGTTAACTCGAAGCACTAGCTCCGTTGATGGAGCGACCCCTGGCCCCCCCTGCATGGAGGTAGATTATTGTAGGCGTTTGCCTCGACCAACTATCTCTTCCCACCCACCCTTATTCTAGCAGGCTGATTAATTAACCCTATAGTTTCTTTGGCTGCTCGATATCGATGTGCCGAATTCTATAGAGGGGGGGGCGGGGTGGGCCCCTGGGTTGGGTTGGGGATTCTAGTGGTGGGTGGGAGAACCTACTATTATATGCGGGGCCCCCTATCAATTCTATGGGGCAACCTCTAGCAGGCTAATGCCATTAAGGCTACCCCTACCCCCTACCCCCGATGCCTAAGTGGGCATGTTACGTATAGAATCTTGCCCCAGCCGTAGGGGCTAAAAACAACTATGAGTTATCCGTGATCCCCCTACCATTCTAGCCGGCGCAACAATAATAGAATAGTAGGGGCTTTCCAATCGTGCCTATAGATAGTAGGGGGCGGGGGCATGTTACGTCTAGAATCGATAAGAATCTCAAAAGGGGGCAATTCATAGTAGGGGCCCCGCCCCAATAGAATACCGGCCCGGTATCTCGCCCTGGGGGCCATAGAAAACTAAACCATATTAGCAACCGGCAACCGGGGGCCACCCACGGCAATTAATCAGTGCCCGTTTCTATAGTTTTCTATGGATAAGCTTGCTAGCCCTTTAGAATAGTAGGGGCCCTTAGAATAGTAGGGATTGACTGATTCATTAAGCCCCTACCATTCTATAGGTAGTCGGTATATAGTAGTAAAGTAAACACCCGTTCCTATTGTCCTAAATTCCCGC